>NC_056737.1:143567826-143680326 GCF_019279795.1 Protopterus annectens
TCCAAATTACAGTAGTATCCTTGTTGTGGAGCGGGATGTGTGATTGTATTTGTCGTCTCCCTTGCATATTGGTGTGAGTGTCACTTCTTCACTGTGACCCTGGCCACCAGCTTCCACAAGCAAGCGTTTACCAGCAGTAGGCATTAGTAATTTGCAGGACTTAGCCACCTCCTTCCATTCCTCTAGACTGGGTGAGCGTGTGTCAGACACGGAAGCTCATCCACCACTGCCTTGCCCCCCCCCCCACACCTTTGTGTCACTAGTTGAGTAAGGGTCACTTGCAATGTCATTCATAGGTAAATATTAGGATAGCTGTCCTTTTTAAGCCTAGCCATTTTTCCTTTTTATACGTGAATTAATTTATCTCATTTAGTGTTGGAGTGGTCTTGCCCATCCCATGAGCAATAATTATATTATAAACCCTACCCTACTGAAAATAACTGGGATCATACCGTAGATAACTTGAGAGGACCCGTGATCGGGTTAAAGCATTTAGGTGCTGCCTCTGTCCAGCAGTAGTTCAGGGGCAGTCCTGGGGTAAATTTTCTGTTTCCCATCCACAGATCCAAGTTCCACCTAAATATAGACAGGGATGAGCTTGGTTTTATTTGGATAGGGAATCTGTTCCGGAGCAGCAGGTATCCTCTGAGATAAACCTGTTACTCCAAACTATTCTGCTAATACTGTAGAAGAGGTTTAGGTCTTTAACAGTATTAAGTAGTATGTAATAAATCCATCAGTACACGGTCAGAGGGTACCTTGTATACCAGCCACAAGTCACTTCTTAGCAATCTGTAGAATATGGTGTGTAGTGACAAGGCTTTGAATAAACATACTATAATATACATAATACATTTATCAGATTAACAGAACTGAGAAAAGTTTTAGGGCACATGAGAGTTTAAAAATGGGATACTGACAAGTCCAGCTGCAGCCCATTGTCTGATTAGTACACAATAGCAATTATTCTATGTATCATTTTAAGAACTTGTACTTGTGAGTTTCTATATCTCCTCAAGAAAATTTGGTTAGCTTGTTTGTAATGCATTTGATCTCAATGGTTTTAATGATGAAATGAGCAGAAGGACGGTATTTATTGAAATATTTCCTAGGATCATAGGAGGTTACTAGGCTGACCGCACTAGTCTTTTTCATCCTGGGTATTAATGACGCAGTTTTCCCAAATATCAATGCCCATGGGCTAGAATGGCGTTGGTATATCCCTGTGATTTTAGGGCATCCCTGTGATTTTAGTTTGTAGGAGATGGAGTACAGGTTTAGGGCTTTGAGGTGGTCAGCATTGGGTGTGTTATTTACACACTGAATTCTCTCAATAGGGAACCTCTTTGGCTACTCCATCTGTTGCAAATGTCTGGTCAGGTATATGCTAAAGAGTGCATTGTATTAGCTTGGTCTAATGAGAACTGAGTTTATTGGGACCAACCGTGATTTCCTTAGATCCATATGCCATTGCCTTGCTTATAAGTTGTGCCATGTAAAAGGATTTTATCACTGTTATGGACACATGGTTATCAATGTTCAGGTTACTGTCAACCTCAATTCTCAAGTACCTTACCACTGGGTCTACTCTTAGGGAAGTTTTCTCATTGTTATAATTTGTAGGGGTGGTTGTCTTCACTAAGGGTATAATTACACATTTTTGCAATGAGTTTCAGGCCATGGTTCTGGCAGTAGTTATTTGTGTCTGACTTTCCTGGTGTATATTTATATCTTTGGGGGAATTCAGTGATTGCACCCAGCTTACAGTTGTCAGCACCTTTGTTCAGCCAAAGGACCTCTACATTTGCCTTGACTTCATAGAAGTATAATCCAAACAGGAGAGGTCACTGTACCATGCCCTGAGGGACCCCAGTAGCAGGTCTCTTGGTGGAGGTGTATTCCCCCCCATCATAACTTTGTGTCCTGTTCGAGTGACATAGGGATTTATGCTTAAATTTTTGAGTTTGCTTATAATTCCCAATTGAGGTATTGTCAAGTGCCTTTGCCAGGTCAAGGTTGGCAGTTTGTACCATTTTTGCCCTTGTCCATCGCTCTAGTAATATTCTCAAATAAGTCTACCAAGTTTAGATATAAGAATATTTAATTGGAGATTGATTTTAATTCATAATTCATTAGGGGCAGTAGTCTTTAAACTAGTATGTTTAGTGAATATAACCTTGAGAAGGCACTAGCTGAAGTGTTAGCTGGCTTTACTTGAGAAATAAGTTTGACCTGGTAGCATGAACATTGGTTCTAGATAACTGTGATTGCTTATGTGATATCCCATCCCCATTTGCAAAAATGTGGAAAAAAAGGTTTGGATGGATGCTATGCTCCTGGATGACCATTGTGTATTTTAAGAGACTGTTTATCTGACAAAGGAAGCCCATTTGGATAACTGGTGTTGTATAAAGATGGGAGGTCTGGAAGCAATGCTCTGGTTTGTGTTGCAAGAAGCATCTGTCTAGCAAAGCAGGGTTGATGAACAGTGACTGGCAGCCTGAGTAGATATCATTGTGTGGGGCTTGCAGGACAGTCGGCTGCCTTACCAGTAGAATACAGATTTTAACTGTTTGCCAGTGCTCATGTTGTTCAATGAATTGATAAACTGGCCGAGCTGCATTCATCCAAGCAGTCTACCTACTTCTGCACCAAATTTGGACTATGAGAATCAAGACAACATTCATAGGATCACAGGAGCCTATGCGACAGCAAGCATTAAGCCCCGACTTCAAATGACTGGTATTGGTAACCACCAAATGTACTTGGAATGTGGGACAATATACAGGATGTTGTTGAGTCTGATGAGGCAAAAAAGAAAATTAATGGATGACCCCACAACTCTTAAGTAAAGTGATTTTAATTTGTCACTTGAGAGACTGAAGCTTGTCTGCGTAAATTGCCTATCATAGTGTTGGTCTGGCTTGGAGTGTAGCCCACCAAATGGGTAAGATTCTTCTGAATAGCTGGTTCTTTATATCCATTTTGCAAAGAGGTTAGGGACTCTACTCCTCCCTGTTTGCTAAAATACTGGTTTAATGTTGCATTTGCCACTCGGTGTAGTACAAATTTGTGAGCTTATCAGAAAGTTGTAAGAACAAGAAGCAGTGCTAAAATCTCTGAGTGTGATGTACAGTTTTCTGAACTTTTACCACCTTCCCATTGAATTCTCAAGCATAAGGCTCATAGGAGATTACTAAGCTATCGACCTGGAGGTCATTTTAAGCCTAGCCATTTCATCCCAATGTAATACCATTGGAAATGCTAGTCAGTACCTAAGACTGCATTTAGGGATGACTGCCTATGCCCAGGAGGATTGTGGGCGCTATACTTGGTAAGACTTTTCGGTGGTCTTCCACTCATCCAGGTCCCTCTTGAACAGTGTCAGAGAGGTGCTCTGTTTCACATAAATTGGTAGCCTGTTCCAAAGATGCATCAGTCACTAGGAGATAATACTGTTCCTCCAGCATGACCTATTTAAGTCACAGACCATATTTAGGTCCCTGGAATGGGTAGCCCTAGTCCCCTTTGATTTATCAATATGCAGCAAGTTTATTATGTTTGGGTCTTGGATTGTTCTGAAGGGCAGGCATAAGTCTCCCCTAAGAAGTCTATATGATATGGAATACAGTGACAGGGACTTTAGACTGTCTTGTGTAAGTTACATGCTGGAGCCCCTTGATCTTATTTGTAAGAAATCTCTCAGGTCTCTCCAATTGCTGCAGGTGCTTTGTACGATGCATGCTGAATGGGGCTTATACTCAGTTATGGGCCAGATTAGTGCAGAGTATAGAGGGGTTATAACCTTTTTTGCTCTCAAGGCAAAGCCTTTACTAATCAAGTGTGCTACATAGAAAGCTTTCCTTACTACAGTAGACACATGTTGATCAAAGTTAAGGTCACAGTCAAATTTTGATTCCAGCTCCCTTACCACTTTGTGGGTACTTAGGGTATTGTTGATTTGATAGTGTGAAGGGACATTGTTTGTGCCAAAGGGAATGATGATGCATTTCTTTGCATTCAGCTTGAGACCATGACTAATACACCACTCATTGGTCTGGGTGAGACACTCCTGGAGTATACTGACATCATTTGGGGTTTTTTTTGAATGCACCTAGTTTGCCATCATCTGCAGACTTGGTCAGCCACAACCCTTAGTTTTGACTTGAACTTTTGAGAAGTATATACTAAACAGTAGGGGGCCACCACTGACCCCTGTGGCACCCTGCTGGTTGATGTAGAGTGGAGTCGCCCAGTTTGATGGTGTGTGTCCGGTTTGTGAGCCAGTTGGCAACTCATCTTACAAAGAAGGGGTTTACATTCAGTTTGCTAAGTTTATTGCTAATGCTTGAATGTGGGATTGTGTTGAAAGCCTTTGCCAAGTTGAGGTATGCTGTGTGCACAGATATGCCTGCGTCAATGGCCCTGGTCACATTTTCAAAAAATCCACCAGATTTAACAGGCAGGATCTGCCCTTCATAAAGCCGAATTGGGTAGGATCCAGGGTTTGGAGGTCACCTATGTCTTTATTTATGAAGTCCATAGTGATATGTTCAATGGCATTACAGATGAGGTTGGTCAAGCTTATACGTCTGTAATTTCTGGGTCTTTTGCTAGGCCACCTTTGTGGACGGGAATAACTGTTGCTGTTCTCCATTCTGCAGGAACAAAACCTGTGTTTAGGCTGTGATTAAAAAGGGTACTTGGTGGTGACACTAGTTCATGTTTTAGCCTGTTTAGAAGACTGTGTGGGATGTTGTCTGGTCCCTTAGAGGCTGTGTTTTTGTGCCTTGGAGAAGGCGTTAAGAACCGGCTCTTTAGATTTGTAGGGTTGGGGGGAAGTTTATGGAAGGTTTGTAATAAGTTAGGAGGGGCTAAGGGAGTGACATTTTCGCCAAACTGCTAGCAGGTTTGCTATCTCTTTGGGGTTAGTTTGTGCAATTACGTTGGCCACTACTTCTGCACATGCTTGGGTCCTACCTTTTAAGCTATGTATGTAGCTGTAAAAGGGCCTTATGGTTACCCTCAGCTGTACTTGCTAAATTTCTCTCAAAGGAGCCCTTGGAGGATTTGAGAAGTTGTCTTGTTTGTCTGTTGAGGCTATGGAGGGTGCTTTTCCATTGTTGAGGTCTTTCCCCTTGTTTTCTTGGACAGCAACTTTTTACGTTTATTAAGTTTACTGATTCTGGATGTCCACCATGGCACTTTCTTTTTACTTGGGGCTCTGGATTTGATTCTTTCTGGTACAGCTGACTTTATACATTTATGCAAGTGATTGTATAGAGCTTTAGTGTAAGCTTCAGTGTTGTTACCACTTCCAGCTGGAGGTGGGTTTTGGAATGCATTTATACCTTCACCTGGTCGGATATAGTTTTGCCTTGGTGAAGTTTTTTAGCCTAATTTCACCCTTTGAGTTGTGGTGTTAGTGCCAGCTCAAAGATGACTGATTTGTGGTCAGTTTTAACTAATGACAGCCCAACACTTGCAGCAGTGCACTTCACTTACAGTAATTGGGATGACAAAGCAGCAGATTTATTAAAATAGACAGAACTTTACCAAAAAATATTAGCGCTTTCATCTTACAATTAAGTCTTGTTCAGATATATGCAGCAGAACAAGTACTCTGCTTAAGAAGACCAGTGACCAGTAAGGTCACATAATACAGAAAACACAATGAACTAAAAAGGAAAGGAGAAGCAAAGCAATTTAAAGTGACAGGCAGTAATTGCAAAAAAACTGCACAGAATACCTGCACAAACCATGAAGATAACACAAAATTATAGGAAAACTAGAATAAAAATACATTTAAATAATTCTTTAAAAAATTATAAAAAACAAATATTCAACATTAATCAAAAATATTAAAAAAAAAAAAAAAACATCACTATCTGTCCAACGCTCTCCTTTTTAGAGAGCACTTAATACTGATAACATTCAGACCCAGTGGCACAGATGCATTTAAAAATATCTGCCACTGCAACTCCCTCTCCAACAACAGGGACCAGACAACTTTATACACTTATGCAAGTGATTATACAGGGCTTTATTGTAAGCTTTAGTGTCGTTACCACTTCCATCTGGGGTGGGGCTTGGAATGCATTTATACCCTTCACCTGGGAGGGTATAGTTTGCCTAGGTGAAGTTTTTTAGTCTGATTTCACCCTTTGAGCTCTGGTGTTAGTGCCAGCTGACAGGTGACTGATTTGTGGTCAGTTTTAACTAATGAGGGCCTGATACTTACAGCAGTGCATCTGTTTGACATGTTGGTGAGGACCAGATCTAGAATGTTTGTACCTTTTGTCAAGGTATGGACAATTTGTTCCAGGACATTTGAATAAACAAAGTCAAGGAACTTTTGCACTGGCGAGTTAGGGCTAGCGTAGGTTTCCCAGTTGAAGGTAGGATAATTGAAATCCCCCATAATCAGTGTGTTCTGTAAAATTTGGATAATTTCCAGTTTGGTCAAGTAGGCTTCATGAGCATTGTGATCCCATGGAGGGGATCTATAACTGCCTATAACTTGAATGGGGGTTTACCACCATATCCTGGACTTGGAGTAACTCCATGGAGTTGTCCTGTGTAACTAGATGGGAGGTGAATTTATCTCTAATATAGATTGAAACACTGCCTTTTTTGATTTTCATACATTCATTTTGTGGTCTAAATATGCGGAAGGCATTTGAGGCCTTTAACCAGGTTTCTGTGACTGCACAGACATCTACATCTTCTAGTGGTGTAAGTGCCTCCAGAGAGTGCAGTTTTTAGTTTAAGTTCCTAGCATTTAGCAGCATGACCCTTATTTTGTTCTGATTGGTTAAGTTCATATTAGTAATGTTTTCGAGACCTTGCCTAAAAAAGGCACAATGGGGGGAGCCTTTGCCAGCAATCAAAAGCCTAGGGATGCCAGGTGCAAACAATCTTTGACAAAGCAGCGAGTTTTGTCGACCATGGCTTCCCAGGCTAACGGGAACCAGATCCCCCTTGAATGACACCAAAAACTAAGCCAGTTATTGAAATCAATTATTTTTTGTTTATACTATTGCATCATTCTAGGTGAAGGTAGTATGCTGTTCAAGGCTAGGGACATACCTGCCTGGGACACACACTCGAGAGCTCAACCATGTCTCTCTCTTTATATAGTCCAGTGAGGTATGTCTCAGATCGTTCACACCAACATGAACTATAAATGAGTCAGAGACCTCAGTGGATGTGTGATCTGCCAAATCCTTGCATTGGACAGGCAGATGACCGTTGGCTTCTCTTTGTTCAACCTGGTGAGTGGGGACATCAGTGTGTCTCACTGTTGAGTCTCCATTGGCAACAACATTTGTTTTTTGAGTGTTACCTTCCAAGCTTGGTGGATGAGAAACTGGTGTTGCTGTGTGTCATGGGTCCTATGGGGACTGTTAGTTGTAGCAGTCTTGTGTTTTGGAGGTCTCAGGTGTTTCAGAATGCTTTTTGAGAGAACCTCCGTGTATGTAGATTTTCATGTTTGATGCATACTGTGTATGAGTAGTGGTGCTATGTGCATATGAAGTGGTGGGTGAGCTGGCAACCTTTATGGGTTACTGTTTTGAGAGAGAGAACATGGATTCAAGATTATTGGTGTAGATACATCTCTTGCACTCTGTACTACAGTGAGTTATTTGTAGAGGGTTGTCTGTGTACATTAGGCAATTGCTGCATTGCTTCAAGAGACCCAAATCAACAAGGTTGTCGGGAGAAACAAGGGAAGTCCAACTGTCCATAATGCTAGGTTGAAGACTCACTAGGGGATGGCTTCTCAGAATTTATTACAGAAGAGCTCAGTGGATGGATATTTCTGCCTGGGTTTTAGGGAAAATTGTTGAATTTAACTGTCTGGCTTTGGCGCACAGAAGGACCAATGAGGATGCTTATTCCAAACCCTAGACCAGCTTCCCTTTACCAGACAGGTCCCAATCAACACCATCTTCTCAGTAAAGTGCATATAGGCACCTTCTAATCCAAGGTGGCCTGGAAAATGTGCTTAGAACAAACAAACCACTACAAACAGACCCACATGCAGCAAGCCTGTATCTGGACTATGCTTATAGATACTAGCTACTCTAGTTTTAGCAGAAAACACTAGAGAACATTTAACACAGCAGAAAAATAGAAGTGAGATGCTAAAAAAGTAAAATAAATCAGCAAAGAGGTTCTAAAGAATGTTTTAAACAGCTAACAGAGCAGTTATTTAAACACTGCTTGGAGGGGAAAACCAGAACAAGCTGAACAGACAGCTTTAAAACCGTGAAAAATACCAGTAAATTAACAAACAAAAATATCAAAACAAGCTTTGTAAACAGCAATAAATTTCTATTTAACAGGCACAGTAATGCAAACAATTACAGTACAACAGTGTAGTTTAGACACTGTAGCTAAATACAGTATAAAAGTAGGCAGCAGGCAATAAAAAAATGCAGTAAATAGTATAAATAAGCAAAAAAAAAAAAAGACAAGTTATGGGTTATTTGGAAGCTCAGAAGCCTCTAGTCATCTGGTACCTCAGCTCAGTTGTGGCTGGTAGCTCACCTCAGTTCAGCTTGGTACTTGCGTAAATACCAGCAGCTAAAAAAATTTAGTGATTTCTGCCATAAAATATGACAAATGTAAATCATTTGCATCCTGACCTGAGAAACTATACAGGACTCTCAGACTGTTTTCTTCCTTATATTCATTGTTAACTGAATGAACTCTCTACAAAGTGTCTCTTTCAAGAGCAACTTGGGTGCAATGGATGGCTAAGGGGTATAAGGGACATAATTCAGCACTGCACAATAAGCAAATAGAGACACTGATAAACAAGTCCAGGGCACAAGGAGCCTATTAGCAAGTTGAGTCTTTCAACCTCTCCACTAAACTGCCAGACTCCCAGGAGCCTCTGTATGTTGAGTAAGCCAGACTTCCTCGTTTATGGTAATCTAGATAAATCACTGTTACTCCACTGGAGAGTTTTTTTGCTATAAGGCAAATAGTCACCAGAGACTGAGCCTGTAACAGCCATCTGTCCAATAAAGAGTAAATGTGCACCGTTTTAAGACTCAGATGGGCAGAAACTGGAGCTAGACATTTGGTGATTACATTGGAGCTCAGTAGAAAGGCCAAACTGACATGAAAATGAATAGGTAATGGCAATTTCCTACCCCAGACCTTAACCTGGTTATTGATTCATTCAGAGAACTTTCCAAAGAACTCTTTGGTACTTCTATCTATCTTATTTGTTCAAGCCACTTCAGCTGTGCTGAACAGCAAGTTCCACAGTTTATAAAGCCAACTTTCATAGGTTCATACTAACCTTATGAATAAATAGCAATTGAGAAAATTAAACTGATCACTCTTGGCATTTGGAGTGTATTAGTTTTCTCTTACAAGAGTATTCCCACATTCTCCGTGCATGAGTTTACACTCTCCCATCCAATTTTCTAGTTTTGAAGGTAGACAGGATGTTTTGTTTGACATGTAGAGTAAGTTTATTCCAAGAGCAGGGAATGTAATGGGTTACAGTTCTGCCATGATAGGTGGTACTGATCTTGTGGTGAAGGTGGAGGACTTTGCCATGAGTCAACAACTATTGGCAAAAACCAATAAAATAACCCAAGAACAAAAAATGCAACGAACTCCGCTGTATGGAGATTTTTGGTTGCGGTTGATTCTGAAGAAGTCTCAGTTAATGAGATGGAAGCGCGCTCAATCTGTATGTTTTTATGTTGTGAATAAGTGTATTCATTTACGCTCAGTGTTCCAAATTTTTGGAATATATCAAGTGGAGAACAGCCTTCATTGTACCATACAGCGGAGTCCGTTGCATTTTTTTGTACTTTGCCATGAGTGTTAGACTGTTGGTAATCCCAAAGTGTAAGAGATAGAAAAGGTGGATACTTTCAGTCTTGACGGATATTCTAAAATAAAGGTCATTCCTCTGTAATCTATATAAGACTGAGTAGAGGGCCCTGCAGAGAACTTTATCAGAAGTATTGGGGAAGCAAAAGGTTGTACCTAAGGAAATCGTTCTTCTGAACTTGGGTATAGGATCTGAACTGGCCAGACATTGTAAGGCCTTACTAAGTGTTATGCTATTGGCTGTCAAGAAAAGTGCTATAAAATGAAAATCAGAATTTAAAACAACTCTAATTGAAGCACTAAATGTTGCAAATGTGATAAAGAGCAGGAGAAGGGATTTTTAAACAAGGGAAGGAGCAAATATTTTTAGTAATAAATGGAATTTGTGGCAATTGTACATGCATAATACTGTTCAGGCGGAGGAGTGAGGTTTAAGGGAAGCCAGGAATTGAGCAATATATGTAATGTTGGAATGAATGATGTGTTAAAAACAAAAGAGATTTGTATAATACATGAAAGTGAAAAATGCTTGTTATGTTTTTTCTTTTTTTCTATTGTATGTGTACATAGGGCAGCCACGGTGGTGCAGCAGTTAGCGTTGTCACCTCACAGCAAGATGTTCTCCGGTTCGATCCTTGGCTGGAGTGCCTTCTGTGCGGAGTCTGCATGTCCTCCCTGTGGTCACGTGGGTTTCCTTCAGGTGCTCCGGTTTCCTCTCACATCACAAAGACATGCTGTAGGTGGATTGGACACTCTACATTGGCCCTAGGCATGAGTGCGTGCATGTATGTGCCTTCCGTGGAAGGTTGAGTGCTGGGCTGGCAACTCGACACTGTAAAACTCTACTGCCAATCATGAGTGGACAGGTGATCCGCTGTGGCGACCCCTAACCGGGAGAAGCTGAAAAGAAGATTATTATTGTATGTGTACATGTTACCTATAATGTAAGAATTTAATGAAGTTTAAAAGTACAGACCGGGCAGGGCTTTTAGTCTTTCAAAGCTGCTTAGACCATGTAGTCCACCACTCTTCTTGGACAGAAGACTTGGAGATTTTTAATTTAGTCATGGGGCTGTCCTGTGTTTCTTTAGCAACACCGGTCAGTCAAGGACAAGCTTTTTGATTAATGCAGAAAATACAGCAAAAAAAAAAAAAAACAAATTTACAGCTTTTGCAGTAGTCAGTAATGCACGCAAGGCAATATTGAAACCTAAATGCTTGACAGAAATAACATTTTTGGGTTAGTGTCCAGTAGGAGGCCCAACGGAATGTTTACTTTGTATTCTGTGGGGGTGGGGGTGGGGGGAGGATGCTGGAGCCCTTAAGAGGTTAACAAAATGTAAATTTTCAGGGCCAAAATAGACCTTCAAACTCTCGCTAGGAATACCTGGTATCATAAGCTAGTATAAATAGTTTGTGTGCTAGAAATGATTACTAAAATGACATATATTAATCATATTGATCACTGCTGCTGTAGCTTTAGCTGTATGGGTTATATCCTGCCAAAGATAAAACAGTTGGCCAGCTTCATTGCACCTTCCATGTGCATAAACTGAGGCAGCTCAGGCTGGGTTTGACTGTAAGACAAGTTTGAGCACCAAGCCCTTCAGAGCTTTACTGCTGCTGAAGAGTACGCTCCTCCAGGGCTTTTGAGGATTGACAGTTGGCTTGGTGCCGTTTCTTTGTTGGGCCAATAAGTTCCATTTGGGGAACACCTTCCATACCTTCCATTTTCTAAATATTGTTTGTGTTTTATCACTTTTGTATTCAGGAAAGTTATTTTAAAGCAGAGAGTTTTGTTTTAATGGACTTGCACAAGACTGTACTTTAAACGAGAAAACTTTTTTCCTGTCTGTTTAAAACTTGTGTAAAGTAACTGAAAACCATTATTTTGTCAAATTGTGTTTATTTTGTTTTTAGTGGGATTTCAGAGTGCTGTAAAGGGCTTTTTACTGTGTTTTTTCTTGGAAAACAGTGGCTGTTAAAGATTTCTAGTTTTGAGCAGCATTTTCTTGTCTTTCCCAGGAAAGAGACTCCATTTTTGGCTTCATCGTGGAACAAACTACCTGTCCTGCGGTCAGTCATCCTTCCAGTCACAAAAAGAAAAAGTTAAACAGCCTTTGCGACCACTGCAGTCTAGCAGTTTGCCTCAGCTGCATGTAGATGACTGTGCTGTGGCCATTTGTTGTACCCCACATGACTTGTCTTTTATACCCCAAGCCCCTGTGGTGTAGCACCTACAGCGACTATGGACCAGAGTTTAGCCACATCCTCTCTGGCTGTTGGGTTCCCCTCAGTCAGCAAGGGAGAACACTCTTGTCGCCACTGGGAGAGGGAACAGGGAAGTTCTCCCTGTTTTGTCAGATTGTTGTCCCATCGCTGGGGAAGCAGCAACATGGTTGACCCCATTCTTCCTGTTAAAATGAAACAGAAACCAAGCATGTATCTACTCCTCCTTAATTTTCTTTGTATAGGAGTAGTTTACTGGGACTGATTCATGGTTTGATTCAGGTTATTAATTCTTCTTGTAGAGTAGTTTCCAGTAAAAGAGGAATGTCTTCTTTAATGAAGAGATTCAAGATTCTGAATCTAAACAGGAAGATGCTGGGATGGATTCAGACTCACAGGAGAACTCTCTCTCTGACTCTCCCTGTAGGCATTTTCTCTTTTTTTGACACTATTGCTAGAATGTCCCATTGTTTTCTGTGGGAAACATTAAGATTTCTCAGTTCCTCAAAAGGTGCTAGGAGTTGTTATAGAAGGATTTTCCAGAACTTACACCCATTGCTCCTGTCCTGTCTGCTTTGGAGGATGGGTGTCTTACTGCCTGCAATTTTCCTGATAGCCAGCCAGCTGTCCCTAAAAAGGCAAATAGGTTGGATAAAGTTCCTCAGCCTTTTAAATTGTTATACTCTATTCCTAAACCTGCCCCAGCAGCTATAACCTTAGTTGACCCCTCTGCTGCTAAGCACTTAATTCTAACCCTGTCCTTTTTAGTAAGGTTGGGAAAATTGATACGTACGGGGGAAAAGTGTATACTTCTGTAACTTTGAATTTCAGAATTTTAAATTGCCAAGCTCATATTCTAACATATTATGAAAGTACAAGGATAGTTTTATTTACAGTTTCCTCTTGTGAAGAAACATCTGCTTTAAATAGTTTCTTCTGTTGCACAGGTCAGTACTCATTGTTTGCAGTGTATGTATGACTCTGTTGATACTTCTACGCGTATAACCACTGGTACGGTTTTAAGGAGCTTTGCTCGGCTGCATTTTTAGAACCTTCCAGATGATAAAAATTAGATTTTAAAATTTCCCTTGGGTAGAGATTGTGTTTGGTCTGTCTGCTGCAGAGGTGATCAAAAAGTATGATGAAAGGGCCAAGCTGAACTAGGGAGTCTCAAGATTTTTCAGCCCTCCTTTTCCAAATTGTCCAAGGGATTTTTTTTTCTCCTTGCTCAGTTTCAGCAAAAAAACAGAATACACAGGATCAACAAAATTCAGGTAAACACACATTTAAGATATGGCAATGAGGTTCCAAAAACAAGTCTGAAACTCCCAAAACCAAGTTCACCCTAAGTCTGAATGAATATCGAATAGACCTTGTGAAACCCCTCCAACCCAGGCCTTCTTTCTCTTCCAGAAAGCCTGAATCCCCATTTTTCTCTGTGGCAACAGATTTTTTTTAGACAAATGGGTTTTGAAAATCATTTTTCAGGGTTACAGATGGCAGCGGGAGGAATTTCCTCATTTTCAGGATGTCATTCCTCATCTTGCAGATCAGACTGTTTTGTTTCCACCTGTTCTTCATCACATGCTATCCCAAGGAATGATGGAACCAGTCTGTCCTTCCCAGGTAGGGAAGGGATTTTATTCAGGGAGGTTCCTAATCCCAAATTAAGAAAAAGCATTCTTTCCTAAACCTGTTTGTGATGGTGCCATATTCAAAATTATATCACTTCCAGTCTGTTGCTTCCTCTTTCAAGTTTCCTGGTAACAGTAGACTTAAAAGATGCTTATCACATTCTTATTCATCCAGACTTAAGGCTTTACTTAAGGCATTTCTTAAGGCTTTGTATGCCTGCATCACATTATCAGTTCTCTGCCTTACTTTTCGGACTATCCACCGCACCAAGAGTGTTAACAAAGTATCTTACTCCAGTTATAACTCATTGCAGGCCACAGTGTGTCCATATTTTTTCATACTTGGACAACTTGCTTATCTTTGCAGAGTCTTTTTCAAAATGTCTGGAATCTCTCACCTGGGTGAGAGATCTCTTGCACAAGCTTGGATTCCAAGATAACATTCAAAAGTCTTTCTTGACTTCCTCACGCAGGATTGTGTTCTTTGGATGCCAACTAGACATCTCAGTTCATAGACCTTTTCTTCCACAGGGGAAAAACAGATATTTATTTAGAACTGCTTCTAACATTTCCAGCTTCAGTCACTGCAAGGAAATACCTCAGAATTTTGGGTATCCTGGCATGTATGATTGTCATGATACCCCTGGCAAGACTTTGGCATGAGAAAGAAACACTGGTATCTGAAATTTCTTTGGTCCCAGCAGTAACACCTTTTATTTGTTTATGTCTAAGTACTTGGGTTTGTCAGATGAGAAATAACTTGATGGAAATGGCAGATATCCGTAAATCAAGGTCTTCCCTTCTCCTTCCCTGCTCCAGAGCAGGCAGTTACCACAGATGCTTCAGAATTTGCTTGGGGAATAGTTTCAGGAGAGATAAAAGTGCAAGGAGTGTGGGACATGAAGGCACATAAATATTAAGTAGATGCTTGCATCTTTTCTGAACCATCTTTCGTTCCTGGGACATCAGCTGGTTACAGACAGTACCACAGTGACTTGATACATCAACAAGCAAGGGAGAATCAGGTTGTACCCTCTTTGCAGACTCGTCATGTTAGGTTGGGATAGTTTCATTGCACCATCTCACTCTACAGGCATCCTATATTCCATCAGAGCATAATTTTGTGGCAGACAAACTGAACAGGACTAAGGCAGACCCTCATGAATGAAAACTAGATCTGGGGGTCTTTTGTGGTTTGATCCATCTGTGGGGAGTTCTTTAGGTATACTTCTTTGCCTCCTCTCTGAACAATTACTTGGCAAAATTATGTTCCAGGAGTCCATGCAAGAATGCCTAGAAGGCAGATGCCTTTTCTATTAATAGGAATGTTTGTGTCTGCCTTTCCACTATTATCCAGGGTACTTCTGAAGATTCAGAAGGAAAACCCCACTTTTCTTGTGGTGACTCCATTCTGGCCCAGGCAACTGTCTGGTTCTTCCTGCTTTTGGAAATGGCCAAGGGCAATTACCACAAGCTTCCTCACAGAATAGATCTACTCATAAAAGAACAGAGGTGTTTGATACATCTTGACATCAAACATCTTCAACTGACTGCCTGGATGGATAGGGTCTTAATTTGTTTTAGGCACCTGCTTTCTGAGGACGTGCAGCAGGTACTAATGGAGGCAAGAAGCCTGCTATTAGAAAATCATATATTAGCAAATAGAAAAGGTTTTCTAGTTGGTTCAACAACATAACCAGCACCCATTCAGGGCTAGTTGTTTGCTGGATATGCAGTATTTATGCAAGTAACTATTTTTTGACTTTTCTTATTCATCTCTCAAGGTTCATTTCAGCTCGTTTATGAATGGTTCCCCCTCTTTCAAGTCAGTGACATATCAAAATGTTCTTGAAAGGGGTTTTGCATAACCAGCCTCCAAGTAAGCTGGTGTTACTTCCTTGGGATCTTAATTTTTGTGTTGGGGAAGCTAATACTTGTTCCATTTGGACCAGCTAGTCTGGCTAATTTGAGGTTCTTAACATGGAAGACAATCTGATTGCTGTAACCTCTGCAAGAAAGGTATTTGAGTTTCAAGTTCTTATCGTGAGTCAACCCTACTTCATTTTCCACAATAAGAGGGTTTATTTGAGAATGAATCCTTTTATGCCTAAACTGGTATCCAAGTTTACTTTAAGCCAAGCTATCCATCTCCCTGTTTTCTTTCCTGAGCCTAAAAATGAGGGAGAAAGATACTGCATACTTGGGATGTCCACAGATAACTCTGGTATTATCTGGACAGGATTACATTTTTGAGATCTTCGGACCAATTGTTCATTTCTTATGAATGTATGAAGAAGGGACAACCAATGTAAAAACAGACTATACCCAAATGTTTGTCTAAGGCTATTACATTTTGTCATACTCACCATAGTAAAACTACTCCAGGCAGGGGCAAGGCCAACTCTACCAGGGCTTTGGCTTCATCTATGGATTTTTGGAAAGGTTTAGATTCTAGAAGTATTCTAGAAACTGCTACTTGGTCCTCTGGACATAATTTTACAAAGCACTATAAGGCTGATTCCATTCTCCAGGGACTCCTAGACTCTTTTCCTTCCACCTATTAAATGTAGTCAGCTATGGAATCTACCCATATAGTTAAGACTACTGCGGCAGTGATAAAGATGACCATAGTACAGTTGTGCAAGTAAAATTACCATAACAGTAAATGTTTGAATGATCACTGCTGTAGTAGCTGCTGCCTTTCTCCACCCACCCTTGACTTTTGGTTTGTTTGTCAGGGTGTGGACATTTATTTTTTGTTGTTACTAGCATTGTTTTTTCAGGGACGGTCTCCCTCTCTGTGAGCAGGAAAGTTGTGGAGGGCTGCATGCACAAACTTATCTTTTAGGTAGCTCAGCTGGAGCTGCCTGACAGTTTGGGCACATGTTAGGTTCCATTAAACTTTGGAATCTGCCGGCTATTATATCCCTGGCAGGATATAAAATGTACAGCTAAGGCCACTGCAGCAGTGATCATTTGAACATCTACTATTATGGTAAGTTTACTTAGACAACTGTACTTTCCTTGTTAAACGTAGTTCATTCTGCCACTTTTCACAGGCAGAATATCTGGTTAGCCTTCCCCATACTTGCATTGTAATCAGGGAGTTGAAACACAGGATCAGAAATGTTCACTCAGCCTGTCCTGTGCTTGTATTGTGACCAAGATGTGTGAGCTGTAGTGGAAGCATGCATTTCCTTGCTAAACCTAGTTTGGTCTGCTCTTTGTTCACAAACAGGGGATCAGGAATTAACAGGCATGCTTGTGTTGTGAGCAAGTAGTTAGAATTGGAAGCCATTGGTGTGGGGGGGATACTGGAGTTATGACTGCAGGCAAATAAAACACATTTTCAATAGCAAAATGGCAAATGGTATGTTGAATCATTGCCAGAAAACAATGGAACATAAAGATAATATGTTAACTTTAATTGGAGCAATATAGATTTTATAGTACAGCGATGCAAGCTTTCAGAACCTGCTCTCTCTCACCTCATTTTCCTCAAAAAGAAAAACTTCCATTCACCTAGTTCTTTGAGAAAATGTTGATCACCAAGTCCTTGTTCAGAGATCAAATCAGCACACAGCGCCTCCATCACCTATGGAGCAAGCTCCTGTTATATATTAGGTAATCTAAAACTCATTCAGAATTTGATTGAATTAACTGATGGGATCCCATAAATTCATTCTGGGAGTCAAAGGCTGCAAATGAGCTAGAGTCTTTATTTTTGTCAACTTTTTCTTATGAGGCTGAACAAGTGTCTGCAGCCAGGTCCTTGCAGTTAGTGAAATTGATTAGGCAGCCTATAGCTGGATTGCTAACCTGTACCAAGGAGTCTAAAATACCCAGCAGCTGTAGTCTTGTAGGTGTTCCCTGAAGAGGTTATTTTGAAAAATTTTCAGATCACCCTTGACTGTTCTTACTGGGTCCCACAACTGGTTGATTTTTCTCCACCATTCACAATTGGGTGTTTTTCCCCTGAAGATACTGCATTAAGAGTGGTGAATGCCTTATCACGTACCACCTGTAGAGCACATTCCTAATCCATGATTACACCAGTTCTTGTTTGCTGCTCACACTGTCAGCACATATTTTTGAAGTTCCTGTGTTCAGTGCCCTAACTTGCAAGTCACTGAATGTCCATCTGGCCTCCCGATAATGAGCCGATACCCACAGCAGCATTGTTTTTATTGTCTGGGAATGCAGTACATTGTGCAGTACACTTACCATGAGCACCATCAGTTCAAACCAGCCATCTAAAGGCACCAATGGGAGAAGCTCATGGCATACCTTGATACCAGACAGAGGAGGGTAGCAGTTAATGGTTTCTCCTTTAAGGCATAAGGTCCCATATCTAACCAAGTCTCTGCTACACCACTGTTATAAGAGCAGTAGCCCTTGGCTAAGCCCCCTCTACAAGGTAAGACCATTGTATAATAGTTGCCCTAGTTTCTGCTTGTACAGTG
This sequence comes from Protopterus annectens, assembly GCF_019279795.1. Taxonomy (NCBI): domain Eukaryota; kingdom Metazoa; phylum Chordata; order Ceratodontiformes; family Protopteridae; genus Protopterus; species Protopterus annectens. The sequence goes on from NC_056737.1 coordinate 143,586,014, forward strand.
ATTGCCCTCAAACTCAAGGCGGTGCCTTTTGTGTGTGTTTCAGCATATGAAGAAGAGACTGGCAGATGTGCACCCCTAAGTACCAGGAGTTGGGATGCATTCTGGGGCTTGTGTGCTGCATGTGACATTGTAATTTTACTGACTATTCCTTAGAGTGTATTACTATGCTATTACTCAGTTGGTCGTACTATGCAAACCAGAAAATGTGTGTTTTGTGTTTAAAATGCTGGCTAAAAATAATTAATGCAAACGATAATTAGTCTTTTGTAAAATTGTTTTGTGATTCCTTGTCCTTTGTAGGTGTTGGGTCTTGTCCAGAATATGAGCGTGTTCCAGTGTCCCAAGTGTAAACACAAAACTCATATATTTGGTTCTGACGGTACAAGAACCCTAGCAAAACACCTTGGACTAGAAGTGCTTGGTAAGTCCATTTGAAGTAATGGAGTCCTTGATAGTTTATCAGTTTCACAACAGAGTATTTGCTTAAGAAAAGATGTTAAGCTCTGAAATTATATGTATGCATTCCTGCTCTAGACAGTACTGATTTACAGTCTGTTCTGCAGATATTATCTGACCAAAATGTAATTTTTTTGTGCCTTGAGGAGTGAGGTTACTTTGAGCCCTATATTAATTTTCTTAAACTGCATGATTTATGCCTGTTCACTCTCACATTTGTTGAGAATCAGCATTATTTATTGCTGTACTAGCAGCAATTAAACATATGTCTATATTTGGCATTAATAAGAAAAAAAGGCAGAACTGAAAGGAGAAATGCTTTGTAGCTACAATCCAGAAGACAACATAAATATAGTCTGCCAAGCACACACTAGACAGCAAACACTATGATAAATATTATTTTCCAAAGCTGTATTCATTGTGTTTGTATTCAATGAATACTTTATAGTGTGAAGTTCAAGGATGGAGTCGCTTGCATTCGTGTAGCTCGACCATTTGTAACTTTGCATTGTCAGATTGCTCCATCTTCCTCTTTCCTGTTTAACTTGTCATCTGAGAATACATGTGGTACCTGGCAAACTAATAGAATAATACTTTACAGAAATGGCTTAAACAAGTGGAAAGTCTGAGAGGGGGCTATGTGATTTAGCATGCCGGAGGTCAGACCTTTAGCAGATTAAGTTCAAAGTTGTAGAGCTGTTGTCAGAGCGATATGTTAGCAAGTCTTGGGAGGGTAAGAGAGAGTAGGAAATATAAACGTTGCCTGAGTGGAAGTTGTCATGTGTTTTAATATCTAAAAAAATAAAAATGTGAGCTGCATATGCAAGTCCTACTAGTAAGATTTGCAGAGGGTTGTATGTGGCATTACACTACCATTATCCTGGGTGTCCTAATACTTAAACTTGTTCTCTGCTCATACTGTGAATGAGAAAATTGTTTCCACATCCCATGCCCAGTAAAATGTCTAGCAGTATTAACAGGTGAAAAGAAAAATGATAAAAAATCAACTTCACACTCCAGGTTATCTCCTTCAGGGTGATAACTTGCACTAGGTGAAAAACTATAGTCTTTTTGTAGGTGCATAAACAAATATTTGACTTTCATACCTAAATCACATTGCAAGGTCCTGGTAGTATTTACAGATTGTGAAGAGAAAAGCCAAAATCAGAATAATATTTTATTTATTATACTTTTATTTTACATTTTCTTATGGAGGTAGTACACAGATCACACATGACCATTTACAGATATTGCCCAGGCAAATTAATTCAGAAAGAAAGAAGAGGAAAACAAACAAATAAAGGTCTGTAACTCATTTATATCAAAAACAGAACAAAGTAACTATATATAACAAAATGTATGGCAGAGCAATTAATAGATGTAGCAGCAGTTATGAGAGAAATGTACATTCTACATGATTGCTTCAGGTTTACATTAGGGTGGAAATGTGAGGTAATGAGAGTCAGGGCAAGGGATGGTGGCAGAGTTAGTAGGTGTTAAGAATACAGCTGGAGTTTGAGAGGCCCTTATGTGATATGTAGCCTGATCTGTGTAAAGTACAGTTTGATTTGGTGTGGAGGATTATTTTGGCTGCAGAAAGTTGATGTAGTTCCTTTAGGTGGGAGGGGGGGGTCCCTTAGTTTTGGAGCAAGGAAAGTACAGTTGTGTAAGTAAATTTAGCTTAATAGTAATTTCAATGATCACTGCTGCAGTAGCCTTAGCTATATAGTTGTATTTATAGCCTGCCAAGGATATAACAGCTGTCCAGCTTCCAAAGCTTCAGGACACCTTCCATGTGCCCAAACTGTCAGTTTTCTTAAGCTGTGCTGACCTAAAAGGTTTGGCTGCTAAGCCTTTCAGAGCTTTCTTGCCAGCAGAGAGTAGGAGGCTGAGCCCTGAAAGGATTGTGCTAGAACAACAGCAACAAAAAAATAAGTATTCACACATTGGCATTAAAAAAATGGGGATGGAGAGAATGAGTGACAATTGAAGCAGCAATCATTCAAACATCCACTTGTCATAACTGTACTATGTTCATCATATTGAAATCTGCTACAGTAGCCTTAGCTATATGAGTAGATTACCCTAGAGTACTACGTTTGGGAGGTGGAAGGGTAAGGTCCAGGAGTTCCAGGACAGTGATCCTAGCAAAGCCCCATTTAGAACTAGAGAAGGAAGCAAGCTTGTAATACTTGGCAGACAAGGTTTAAAAGATTATGGGACCTAGTTGGTGCTTCTAGAATTTCTATATTTATTTGTGCAATCCAAGGAATCTGTTGCATTCTACTAACCATAAGTAGAATTTTATACTGTATTTTGCACTTTAAAACTGTGTTTTACTATGTTGCTGATTTTTTAAAAACTGTTCTTGCTGATTTGTTCACTTTTTGTCTACTGTACAATCGACTAGATTTAGACCTGCTGAATCTGGTTCTGTTTGTTAAATTGAGCACCAAAAACCAGGCTATCCTATGTTGGAGAGGGCCCCCCTGACCCTTGTGGCAGGAGAGTGCAGTTAAGACCCATCTGATTGAAGGTTGCTGACACGGCGCAGTTTTGAACTTTTTTATTAGTTAAATTCTGTAATTCAATGTGCTCACTGTTGCTGCATAAGCCACGGGTTTGTGTTTGTTTTAATACAGCTCCTCAGAGTTGGGCGACCAGCCAATGCTCTGCTGTATTCATCTGTTTAGGTGTAGTGCACCACCGTACACCATTGCTCACTACTGCTCAGTGGAGGTAACTATTGGTGGTATAGATGCAAAAACTTCAGTAGATACATATTCCCATAGCAGCTGCCTGTGATCTGGCCGAGAAGTCCTTAAATTGTGCTTAGCTGCTCAGAGAGCACCTCAGCTGTGCTTTTTCCCCATAAGCAGTCCCAAACCCACCAAATCTATAATAGTCTCATACCATTTAGCGAACCCTGCTAGTATAGGCCCTTTGTAGAGCACTCCGTTAGAACAGACTTGCTTAGAGCACCCATTTATACCACACCCCACCATTTTTTCCCCACTGTGAAAACAGAATTTAACCTAGCATTATGAATGGTCAGTTTCTCTGCATTTCTGCTACCAGCCTGATTGACATGGGTATTGTGAGGCAGTGTAGCAGCTGCCCCATGGACACTGACAACCCTCTACTCTCCTGAATCACCCAGGTACAATTTTGTGAGAGATGCATCTGCACTAAAAATCTGGAATCCTTGCTGTCTCGCACCACAGAACAGTAACACAGAACAGGTTGTCTGCTCACATACTACATCTCCTTTTCAAACCATGCACTCAACACACAAACCATCATATGTGGAGGTACTCGCCAGAGACCTTCCAAACTCAAACATGCTACACCTAAAACAGTACTTTGTTACAGCACCCAGTACACATAACATAAATATCGTTTCACGCCAAATAAGCACCCAAGGCAAAGCAGATCTAAACCAAATGTTTTTAGTCATAGTTGACAGCGTTGTGACACACGCACACGTCCGACTCACCAGGCTAGATAAGGAGAAGGTTACAGTCAGGTGTCTATCGGGTGCCAGGATCAGTCAGATCACACATGCACTGAAGTCTCTCAACAATAAATATCGTTATGACTCTGTCATAGTTCATGTTGTTGTGAATGACTTGAGACATAACTCACTGGACTATATGAAGAGACACATGATTGAGCTCTCTGAATGTGTCCCAGGCAGGTATGCCCCTATCCTTCAGCAGCATTCTACCCTCACCTAGGGTGATACCACAGTGTAAACAAAAAATGATTGACTTCAACAATTAGCTTAGTTTCTGGTGTCATTTTAAGGGATCTAGTTCCTGTCAGCCTGGGATGACATGGTTGATAGACTACTTTGCTTTTGCAGAGATGGTCTTCACCGATTGCCTCTAGGCTTTCAGTTACTGGCTAAGGCACTTGTCTTCCCCATAGTGCCTTTTTTAGGTAAGGTCTCGAGAACAGAATTTCTGACGTGAAAATATTGCTCACAAAAAAAATTAAAGATTATGCTGCTAAACGCTAGAAGCTTAAATCAGAAACTGCACACTCTGGAAGCACTCCTCTCCATGGAGGATGTTGACATCTATGCAGTCACTGAAACCTGGTTCAGGCCACAGAGAGTACCTTGGCCTTGCAAGGCTACAAGGCCTTCCATACTTTTAGACTGCAAAATGAACGTGTGAGAACCAAAGAGGAGAATGCTTCGTCTTCATCAAAGATAAATACACCTCTGTACACCTCTAGACTGGTTAGACAGGAAAACCCCATGGAGTTGCTCCAAGTTCAGCTAACTGTGGGTAAGAACCCCTTCAAGTCATTGTTATTTATAGGCCCCCTTCAATGAACGAAGATACCCACTCTGCTTATTTGGACCTTCTTGAGTCAATTAAATTACAACCAAACACTCTAGTCATGGGCAATTTTAACTATTCCTTCATTGACTGGGAAACTTGTACAAGTACCAGCATGCTCGTACAAAGAACTTTGTTAACACTAATGCTCTGGAAAAATGAGTATGCTGCCATACAAGGGGCGCAAATATTCTCGACCTGGTCCTCACCAACATGGGTGGCCATTGCACCACTACAAGTATAGGACCCTCAGTAGTTAAATCTGATCATAAATCAGGCACATTTGAAGAGGCTATAACACCTGCACCCCTCTTAGGTGAAATCAGGCTAAAAGAATTCACCAAAGCTAAGTATACCCTTCTAAGGGATGGCGTAAATAATCTCCACAGACTGCATTGACAGCTATACTTAAAGTATACACAAATGCCCTGTACAATCACTTATACAACTGTATTGACAATGCTGTACCTGATAGGATCATGACAAGATTGTCAAGAAAAAACAACCCTCACTGGTGGGCATCTAGCATTAATAAGTTATGCAACAAGAGGAAGAAGTTGCTGTCTAAGAATAAAAAAAGAGAGGTCCCAACACTGGAAGAACACCCTGCTCTGCTTGAACAAACAAGTAAGGCAACTTGTAAAATCCTCTAAGGGCAACTTCGAAAAAAAAAATAGCAACCACAGCTAAGGATAACCATAAGGCATTCTTCAGCTATATCTGTAACCTAAAATGTAGAACCCAGACGTGTGCTGAACTAACTGTGGATGGCAAAACACACTCATCCTGCAAAAATGACTAACATATTAGCTGACAGGCTTGGCAAAAATTTCACCCCCCCGTCCCCTCCAAACATTACACAAACCATTCCTTCTACATCTCCCCAACCATGCATCTACAAAGAGAAAGTCATTAATGCTCTCTCCAAAGCTAAAAACACAGCCTCTGTGGGACTGTATGACATCCCAGGTTGCATTTTAAGTAGTCTGAAACGTGAGTTAGTAATTACATTAGGTACTTTATTCATCCTCCACCTGAGTACTGTCTTTTGTCCCTGCTGAATGGAAAACAGCAGCTGTCATCCCCTTCATAAAGGGGGCACATCAACAGACCCTGGGAACTGCAGACCCATAAGATTAACCAGCCTTTTCTGTAAGGCCATGGAACGAATCACCATGGACCTTATAAATAAGGATATGGGTGATCTCCAGATCCTTGATCTGACACAGTTTGGTTTTATCAGAGGCAGGTCATGCCTTTTAAATCTGGTGGACTTTTTCAGCAACATCTCCAGAGTCATAGACTAAGGCAGATCTGAGCATACAGCCTACCTTAACTTAGCCAAGGCCTTTGGCACAATCCCACATTTGGCCATCACTGCTAAACTGTCCCAGTTGAATATCAAACCTTATGTCATTAGGTGGGTTGCTAACTGGCTCACTGACAGATCGCAGTCTGTTAAAGTTGGGGACTTTACCTCATCCAGCAGACCTGTCACCATTGTTGTTCCACAGAGTTCAGTGCTGGGTCCCCTATTGTTTGAAATGTACTTCACAGAAGTTTAGGCCAAAACAGAGGGGCTGTGATTGATTGCTGACAACTGAAAATTAGTGCAACCACCGAATCCTCAAACAATGTCAATATACTTCGAGGGACTTACACAAACCAATGATTGGTGCCAAAGCTATGGACTCAAACTCGGTGGTAAAAATGCATTATCATCCCCTTCAGTAAAAACTATATCCCTGCAGACGATTATGTAAATAATAATACATTAAGTAACAACTCAGTAGTGAGAAACTTGGCAATGCAAGTTGACTGTAGCCTAAACTTTGACCACCCCATGTCTACTGTGGTAAGGAAAAGCATTCTACATCTCACACCTCATTAGCAAAAGCATTGCTTCAAGAGTGAAAGAAGTCAGATCTCCCTTGAACCCTATTCAAGCCAGTATTTGAGTACAGTGCTCCCTTTGGTATGTACCTTATCAGGCACCTGTAGCAACTTGAGAGACCTCAGAGATTTCTAACCAAGAAAATTCAGGGTCTCCAGCACATGTCATGTATTGATAGACTGAAGTCACTGTACTCAGTAGAGTACAGACTGCTTAGAGAAGACTTGTGTCTGGCCTACAGTGCAATCTTGGATCCAGACCTAATGGAAATGCTGCACATCTGCAAGTTAAATGGGACAAGGGTCACCACCTCTACGGACCTTACAGATATGTCTGTCAGAGGTTGTCACTCTTCAGGAGAAGGCTACCAGTTCATATCAAACAGATCTCCTCTATGAACCTGTTTAACTGTAGCCTGGATGACTAGATGGGAAACCATAAATTCCAGCTGCAGATTTCAACTGTGACCCTCCTAGAAATGGGCAGTCATTGCTAATTTAGATTTCGAGTTGTGGCAAGATCTGATCTATTGAGTTTCTCTAGTATTATATTGGGTACACACAGCTAGGCTTATAAAGACCTTCAGGTCAATATCCCAGTAACCACCTAAGAATCTATGAAGCTTAGGCCCTGGTATAGAGGGTCTTGACCCCCTGCCTGAAATAGTTTTGTTGTAGTGAGTATCACAAAAGATAATAGCCTGAAAACAACCATTTGGAAATGGTCTGTAGGTTGTCCCCTCTTCTCAATTTTTTTTTATTAATTTTACAAGAAATGATCAACTGATCCAACAATTTGAAAGATTTAGCACTATTAAGATAGTACTCTGAGTTTTTTGTGAACATCCATGGTATGGAATATCCTTTCTTCCTCATTTTTAGGTTCAGGAAAGAAAACTGGGAGATGAATAGTTTGGCTTAAAGTAAACTTGGATATCACTGTAGGCATTAAAGAAGGGTTTGTTCTGAAATTAAGCACTGTCTCTGTGGAAAATTAGGGTTGACTCACCTTAAGAGTTTGCATCTGAGATGCTCTTCTTACGTATATCAGAGTAGTCTGTAAAACAATCATCCACATTACGAAACTCAAGTCAGTCAGATGAGCTGGTTCAAATGGAGCAAGTTTTAATTTCTGTAACACAAAATTAAAATCCCAAGGAGGGGCCATCGGTTTTCTTGGAGGCATCTTATGCAAAACCCCTTTCAAAAACAGTTTCACATGAGGAAAATCCATGGGCAGACATGCCAAAATGGCCGATAAATGAACCTTGATAGAGGAGTAATAAAGGGCATAGGACAGTAACTCTCACAAATATTATAAAACCAGAAAACAATTATATCTGAATGGGTGCTAGTTTTATTGATAGCATCAATTAGAAAACCTTTTCCATTTACTAATATAGGATTTTCTAGTAGTAGTTCTTGCCTCCATTAGTACTTGATGCATGTCCTCATTAAACAGGTGCTGAAAAGATATTGAGACTGTCATCCAGGCAGTCAGTTGAAGTTGATTGGGGTTGGAGTATATCAGACATCCCTGATCCTGTGTGACTAGATCCGTTTTTTTTCCTAGCATATCAAATGTAATTTTTTTAAAACAAGAAACATCTTTATTGAATTATCATGTATGACATGGGCAGTCATACATTTATATAAATGAAAACTGACCATATTGACCTATTTATTTATTTATTTCAGTTTGATAACTGGGGAGGTCTACTGGGCTCAAAGAGCCTGTTTTCAGTGGAGGCCCAGGGAGAAAAGCTCCAATAATAGTACAAGCTCCATAATATGAAGTAGAATATATAGTGGAAACAGAAACAAACTAAGCAAATTTTACATACAAAATAGCAAAAACTAAACAAAAGTTAAACAGCAGCTTGGAGAAGGATGTAAAGCATATTTACATGTTTAGTAGTTGAGAACAGTAGTACAAGGTTAAATTAATACAGAGGTTTAACTCATCTGAGAATGATATAGAAGTAACATTAGCATGGATGAGTTCTTTATGCATGAATATTAGCATGAGTTAAATTAATACAGAGGTTTAAATCCTCAGTGGTATAGAGGTAGCATTAGCATGAAGGCAGTAGATAGGGTTAACCAATAGTGTGTAAGGAAGGACAAACTTTGTGTGTTATAAAGTATTTATGTATTAAGCAGGTTAGGTAGGTGGAGTGCAATTGCATTTCCATTTTTGGGCGAGGTAAAAATGCAGCTGGGTTTTGACATGTTCAGAATTCTCAGAAATTCTTGGAGATGGAGGGAGAGAATTCCATTTTTTGGCAACGGAAAAGGATAGGAGAAGCTGACCAGTGGGGCGGTTTGGATTATAAACAGAAGTGGGAGTTTCTGTACAGCATGCCAAGTTTCTGATGGGTTTTCTTTATATTTGGCTGAATATGGATATCAACTTTTAGGTGTTCGTCAATAGTAACTCCAAGAAGTTTAGCAAAAGGAACAACTTCTATAGTGGAGTTGGCAAGGCTTGTAATCTTGAAAGAGGTTTTGTCTAGGCAGATAGATTTTGAGGGAGAGAATAGAAGGATCTTTGATTTGTTGGCATTCAAAGAGAGGTGATTTTGGAGCATCTAGTTCTCAGTAGTTGAGAAGGCAGTTTGAGTTTTTGTGTGGAGCTCAGGGAAGTTTGATGCAGAGCAAACTAAAGTTGAGTCATCTGCATATTGTACTATCTTAGTGTTAGGAATGGCTGCGTGGAAATCATTAATGAAGATATTGAAGAGCATAGGGCCAAGAATGGATCCCTGGAGTACCCCGGGTGGGGTGGGAAGGAAGGCTGAGGTGCCAGTCTTCCATTCTACTGCCTGAGATCTGTCTGAGAGGTAGCTGTTGAACCAGGTAATGGTGTTTTGTGAGAGGTTAAGATTGGAAAGATGGTGAAGGTGATTATGGGAGACTATGTCGAAAGTCTTGGAGAGGTCAAGGAGGACTGTGGATACAAGTTCTCCGGAGTCACGGGCATGGTTTACAATGTCTAGAAAAGAGAGACGAGCTGTTATTGTGCTATGGCCAGGACGGTACCCATTTTGTGTTGGGGTGAGGAGTTGGTTATGTGTAATGAATGGCATGAGCTGGTGGTGGATGCATTTTTCAAGAATTTTTGAAATAGGGGAGAGAATTGCTATGGGTCGGAAGTTGGAGATGTTATTGTTTTTGCCTCCTTTATGGAGGGGTAGGATAAAGGCTGCACTCCACAGTTTGGGGACATATGATTCTTGTATGGATCTGTTGAGTATGCTAATGGGGATGGCGACGTCTGCTGCAATTCTTAAAAAGAGTGAGGGGATATTGTCAGGGGAATTGTAGCAAGGCTTCAGCTTAGAGAGAAATTTTTTTTATATATGAGGTGGGGATGGGTTTGAGGTGAGTTTGGGGTGGAAGATTGGGCAGAGGGTTTGATTTGGGGGGAGGTGGTGTTTGGGAATGTCTTGGGTGAGTTCTGCTATAGAGTTAGTAAAGAAGGAGATGAACAGAGTAGCTATTTCTGGATCAAATTTACTAGTGTCAGGGCAAGGATTGTTTTTGGTGCCTGGGTTTGAGAAGTGAGTTCATGGATTTCCAGAATAGTTTGGGGTTAGAGGAGTGGTTAAACTGGAGTTTGATATAGTATGCTTTTTTTGTCTTGTATGATACATTTTTTGGCTAAGTTGCGGAGTTGTACATATTTAAGAATGGTGTCAGGGTGCCTATTATGATGGTAGAGTTTCCTGGTCTTGTCCCTTTGTTGCATGAGTGTTTTGGTATCTTTACTAAGCCAAGGGGCGGAATTGTTTTTTATACGGTTTATTCTTGGAGGGGCTTGGGAGTTAAGAGTTTCTAAGAAGGTTGAGTTGAAGAATTTGACAGCACTCTCCAGAGGTAGAATTTTTAGGGTGTCCCAATTTATCAATTTGAGAGAATTGGAAAAAGTTGTAGGGTTAGAGTTGCTGAGATTCCTAGTATGGATATATTGGTGTAGATGAGGAGAGGAGGGGGTTGCTCTGTGGATGAAGGCTGGTAAGTGATTACTGATAGAGTCTGATAAGATGCCAGTGTGGGAGATTTTGTTTGGGTGGGAGACAAGGATCCAGTCAAGTATGGAGCCTGTGGGGTTATTTTTATTAGGTCTGGTTATAGCATTTGTGAGTTGAGTGAAATTATATAGATTGATTGAAATGGTGGGGTTATTGGCAGTAATTTTGTTCCAGTCAATGTTCACATCTCCTAGGATGCATGTCTCAAGCTTGATATTATATGAGGCTCATTGAAGAATTTCCTCAAGTGTGTTAATGTTGTTTCCAGTGGGGACATAGAGGGCTATAACACAAATGCTTTTCTGGTTATTTAGTTTGAGATTTCCTATGACTAGTTCAACATTGTTGAACTGTGGAATAGGATTTTGGTAGGGAGTGATGTAGAGTAGGCTAGTGTAGATTAAGGCTACTCCTCCACCCTTCTTTTTTAGGCAGTCTTGTCCTAAGTACTTGAAACCCAGGGGGTAGTATTTCAGAGTCTGAAATGTTGGGTTTTAGCCATGTCTCAGAGACAGCTGCTGTGTCAGGGTGGGTATGGGATAGCCAAGCGTGGAAGTAGGCTGATTTGTTTCTTAGACTCTGGGTATTGATGGTCAAGATCTTGAGGTATTTAAGGTTGGTAGTATGGGTGGTAATGGGGGGAGCTGGATTACTGCTGGTACTAGGTCCTGGGTTGGGATGCATGTCTCCTGCTAGGCATAGGCAGCTAAATGGGAATGAGAGCAGGGGTTTGGATTTGCTCCTAGAGTTTGGTGGGAGGTACAATAGTGCTTTGGGAACATGACGTTTCATTGAGGAGGATAGGAGTTTTAGTTTAAAGCAGAGAAGTGGGTTTGGAAGCACTAGGGAGGAGGATATAGTGTGGAAATGAGATGTGGCAGAGTTATGATGTGTGTTAGGGGTGATGGTGGGTTGAAGAGGGGATAGGAAAGAAGGGGTTAGTTTGTAAGAAGAATAGGAGGTAGCATGGTATGGAGGTATTAGGAGTAGTAGGCTAAGGGAAGGGATGAGAATGGTTTGAAGAGATATGGTGTGGTTTAGGTATAATGGAATAGTTGGGGGTTAGGTGTTGAGGATGTAATAGGATTATTGGTGAAAGTGTAGGAGGGAGGAGTATGGAAGTGTATCTAGAGCTTTAAGGATTAGGGATGGGGGAGGACAGAGAGAGTATTGGAGGATGGGAGGGGAGGGGATAGTGAGGAAATCAGGAGATCAGAGTGGATTGGGTGAGACAGAGGAAAGGGGACTTATGACTAGAATAAGTGTAGGAGCACTGGGGTTGGGTGGGAATTGGGAGTAAGGTAGGTGAGCAGAGTGAGCCCGCAGGGAGAGCGGAGCGGGTAGAGCCAAGGAGAAGGAAGAAGGCAAGACTGTGAAGAACAATCAGTGGTTAGGTAGGTAAGCTCAGAGGTAAGGAAAGTATGGAGAATGTAGCACTTGTTTACTGTACTTGTATGCATCACATAACACAAGTCTCCAGCCAAATTCCTTGTAAGCATAACAGCATACTTAACAGCAAACAATTTATGCAGTAAAAGCAGTCACAGCTTCAGTTAGTCCCTTAGACTATTGTGAGCATAACAGCATAAGTAACAGTAAACAGTTTCTGCAGTAAAAGCAATAACTTTGTCAGTTAGATCCCTAGACTACATAAAGTTAGTTAAGTACTTCAGTTGGAAAAAAAATAAACATGCCTGTTAAACCAGGTGCACCACAAACATTTAAGAAGAGCTTAAACACTTGCAGGCACTTACTTGCAAGTGTGCACACTGACAAGGGTCTGGGGAAGCTTCCCCACCATAAGCAGGCCAAAAGATAACTTTCAAAATGGCGCCGCTCAAGTAGACCCACTAATATAGACTAGATAATGTGCATGAGGGACAAGGGAGATACAAAATGGGGGAAGATATAACCAGAAAAAGCAGGTAGAGATCTGGCCCGCCCCCTCACAGAAGGCTGCAAAGAAAAGCAATCAGCATAAGAAGTGGAGGCCTTGGAGCTGTAATGTAAATGTAAGCAAGAAAGAGGTAGAAGCAGGAAATTAGGAGTGTAATCGTTGCAGAAACACTACTTTATGGCCTTGGTGTGCAACTAATACAAAGAAAGGTAAATCTATCTGGGGGACAAAATACACCAAGTAAATGATACTTGCCTTACTTTACAAGTATTCAGTGTGGAGGCAGATCTACTTGGGACAAGATACAGCAAGTATATTGTTAAGTTATGCCACCCAGTGGCAATAGACAAAGCTATAGTTGCCTGAGGTGGGGGGGGGGGGGCTTGCAGGTGTACACGCCAGCCAAAACAATGTTTAAAAAATAGTAAAATGAACAAATGTGCTGTAAAAGGAAATATAAATAACCAGTCACAATGTTTAAAACATAACTGTTAAGGACCTCATCTGCTAATAACAAGAACTGTAAATATCCAGTCACCTATGCAGACTTGTATGGTAGGTATCGGTATTAAAAGTGTTATTCTTGGCTTGCAATAACTGTAGGGAGAAACCGGACCGTCGCAATGGTTTTATCTGGCAATGTTGCAGTTGCTGTGGGGGGTGGGGGGGTGGGGGTCCGAGCTGCGATGATGCAGGTAAGACCAAGTGTGTTGCAGGTGTGCACACTGAAATGGGTCTGGGGAAGCTACCTCACCTCAAGCAGGCCAAAAGATCAGTTGCAGTATTTTCAATTGCAAGCATTATATATCATGTATAGTCTACTTTGTAGTCATTGTCATTTCACCATTACAAAGCTCATTCAGTTCCTGCTATCCCTTAAACCTTGCATCTCCTCTAAAACATTTTGCATGTATTGTTTCTGCAATTCCAATTTTTCTATGTAATTTGCTCCTTCCCTTTTCTAAAGATCCCAATTCCAGTTATTTTATTTCTATTACTATATTCATTACTTCTAGTACATTTGGTTTAGACTTTGATTTCCATTTTCTAGTAATTGCTTTTTTGGCAATCACCAGAATTAAACTCAGCAAGGCTGTACTATACGTCTAGGGAATTCCGATTCTGTTATCAAAGTTAAAAAAAATAATTCCTTTATTTATGCCAGTTTGGTTACCCATTATTTTGAGTAGTTTGCAGGAGAACTTTAAAGGCTGCTAACTCATTGCACTGCCAAAAATATGTTCCCAACTGCCTCTTTCTTCCCAATCAGACCTCCAACATTTGCTATCTACCTGAGGAAAATTTCTTTGGAGCCTGTTTGGGATATAAAAAATATCTATGCAAACACTTCCAAGCAAAAATCCTAAATCTTCTAGACTTTGTTGCATATTTGGGGGTGATACATATATTCTCCCTTTGTTTCTTTAATTGCTTATCCGGTTTCTCTTCCCAGTCCTGTCTAATCTCCCCTGATTGATCCCTATAGTTATGAAAATGTTATATGCCCTACTAATTATCCCTTTTTTAACAGCTTCTGTTCAGGATTCGTCTACAAATTCTACCAGTTCTGGTCTTTCACTGAGGATTCCCCTATTCCTGTCTCTTTGCCTGTATTCTGAAATCAGTCCTTGATAGGCACGGTGGTATGTAGCCTGCAGTTTAAGTGTTTTTTTTGGCCTTTTCCATTCTATTGCTTTTCCCTCTCTATTTGCTCCCAATACCTTGGTTCATTTACCAGTTTTCATCTTGCCTCTTCTCTATACCCCTAATTGTAGTTTTCTCTATTGGAAGAATCTCCTTTCTCCAGTCCCATATTAGCTTGGTCCATATAATACTACCTGCTACTTTATGAATATAATATTCTGTATGGTTATTTTTGTTCTCCTTAAGGATCTGTAGTGACTAGATCTATTCTGAGAGGCAGCTTTTGGTAAATTGCTCCTGGCCATTTCCAAAAGAAGGAAAAACTACTATGGCATGCGCCTGAAGGGAATTATTACAAAGATTTGGGAGAATTCCTCCTGGATGTCAGTGGAAGGAGGTGGAAAAGCATGCAGGAGTATTCCTGCCCAAGGATAGGAAAAGGCATCTGTCTTCCTGGCTTTCTTGCATGGAGCTCTGGAGCAGAATCTTGCCTACTGATTATTCCGAGAGGAGGCAAAGAGATGTACTTGAGGAACCTGCCATAGATGGCTCAAATCTTGGAATACCCCCGATCTAGTTTCCATTCTTGAGGGTCTGCCCTTAATCTGCCGGACATGCAGATTTTTCTGTAATGTAATTTAAGATGTCTGCAGAGTGATATTGTGCTGTGAAGCTATATCCCAAGCTTACATGGCTACTCTGTAAAGGAGTTAGGACCTGTTTCTCCCTTTCTTTGTTGATGCACCACATGACTGTGTTAGTTTGTAACACCTAGGAGGCCCAGGGTCCAAAGATAATGCCGGGTCAGGTTTGGGATGGGAGTATAAAAACTTTGAATGTATAAAGTTTAGGAGACTTGCAGGCAGCGAGAGACATTTTCCAGAGCTGACAGAATTGGAAGAATGGGTGCAGGTTCTGGAAATTCCTTTTGTAACAGCCCATAGTATTTTCTGAGGAACTGACAAACCTCTGTGTTCTCCAGCTGAAAACAGTGGCACATTCTGGAAATAGTCCCAGAGAAAGAGAAACCCCCACAGGTAGAATAAGGAACTGAGCTATCCTCTGCATCTGAATCAGACAACTGGGTGAAAATCTTGAATCTGTCCCTTCATATTCCTGTCCAGATGCAGAATCTTGAATCTATTCAGGACAAAGTATGCTGCTTTTACCAGAAGCAACTTTATAAGAAGGTTCGATAGCCTGAATTGAACCCTATACCAGACCCAGTAAATAATTCCTAAGGAAATTTGAGGGGTAGATACATGTTTAATTTTCTTCTTTTTGACAAGAAAAATGGGACCAACAGTGTTGTTAATGGTAACAGCAGCTTCCTCAGGGGATGTGCACAACATCTGACCAGACCCACTCCCTGTATATTAGCTGTTGACAATAAGCAGTTAATTATCATTTTGCAAAGTCTGTCCTCTTAAACTACTCTCCAGATTTAGACCTTTGATAAAATTACTTAATATTGCTTGCGCTGATTTTAGCATCAAATTAGTGAGTTTTTTTTTTTTTTTTTTACTATAATTAGTTTACTGGGTCTTGCTGGTAGCAGAAGGTTTCCACGTTAGTTGTTTTTTTTATTAAAATTTCAAACGAGTAGCAAGTCAAAAAAACTTCCGACACCTTCTCTAGCCAACCTGGTTGAGATGGGTATCCTCAGACGCTGTAAGAATAATGTCATGCTGTCTGGTCATCACAGCAAGTGAGAGATGTACATATTCTTGGAGCCAAAAATCTCACACACAGTAAACTGATACCAAAGTCGTCAGCAGTATACAGCACACCACACCTCTCTAAGGCCGTAACGTTACACATAATCCGTCATGTGCTGAGGCTGTAAAGATAAGCTTGCCTCAGAGACCCTCAAAACACACTAGCACAAAGCACACACACAGCATATTAAGCCTACTTTTTTCCACATAGCACAAGGAGTCCCAAAGTCGCATGCTGAGCCCGTAAGGCAGGCTTCCACCCAACCAAGCATTCCTATTATAGGTGACTCTGTTGTAAGATATACAAATGTACCTCTTACTAGGCTGAGCAAGGAAAAAATGGTTAGTTGCTTGTCTGGTGCCAGGCTTCATCAGATCATGCATGCAGTCAAGTCCTTGAATAAATACCAGTAGGACAGTCGTAGCTCATGCTGGTATCAATGACTTGAGGTGTACCTCCCTAGGTTATATGAAGAGAGAGACTAGATGGAGCTCTTAGAATGGGTCTCCAAAGCATGTATGAGCTTAGCATTGAGTAGCTTTCTCCTTTCTCAAAGGATGATGCTATGATATGAACAAAATATAGACTTATTTAGTTTTTTTGGTGTCATTCAAAGGGGGTCCAGTATTTTTCACCCTGGGAGGATATGATTGATGGATCACACTGCTTCATGAGGGATGGCCTGCATCTGTCCCCCCAGGATTTTGATTATTGGCCAAGACTTTGCCCACTCCCACAGTGCCTTTTTTAGGTAATGCCAACATGATAAACCTACCAATGTAATGAAATAAGCAAAGGAGAATAGGAAGGTGCCAATCTGTGCTAGGTGTCTGAACAAGAAACTCCACTCCCTGCAAGACCTTCTCACCCTGGAAAACCTTGTTGTCTGTGTAGTAACTGAGATGTGCTTTAAAACAGTAGAGAGCACCCTGACTATGCAGGGCTATAATGCCTTCCAGACGTTTAGACAGCTACTGCGCAGGAGGGGAAGAAAGGTGGAGGTGTATCACTCCACATTCAGAAGGACTCGCTTCAAGGCTGGTAAAGCAGCATGATGCAATAGAGCTTCTTCATGTCCAAATAACCATCAGAAAGGTCCTGTAATGTATATTGGCTAGCTATAGAACTCCCTCTATTGCAGAAGAAATTCACAACACCTATCTACAGGACCTAGAATTACTCAGTATTAAACCCAATACCATTTTCCTCATTGGTTTAAACTCTCCAACTGTAGACCAGGCAATCTACACCACCACTAGTGCAGAAGCACAGAGATTCCTGGACTTTGTCAATACAAATGTCCTGGAGCAATTACTCAGTGTACCCACTAAGGGAACTAACATCTTGGATCCTGTCCTTAGTAATATGGCAACATCTTGCAACATCTCTTTGGTATCTTCATCACTTATTAGGTATGAACTTAAAGCAGTCTCCTTCAAAATAAAACTGAAATAAGAGTACCTTTAGAAATATTTTTCCAAGACAAACTACCTACAGCTAAGCAATACATTGGCAAGCTGCAAATCCTCACCAATCCCAGTTAACTCAACTGTATGTGCAGAAATATGATTTAGCTACACCTGTAATAACACTAAGTCTCAGCCTCCATACAGGTTTTGTACCAAGTAAATGGAGAGAAGCTACAGTTATTCCCCTGCGTAAGCGACGACATTCCACAGACGTAGGCAGTTAGACCCATAAGTCTGAACAGCCTTGCATGCAAAGCCATGGAAAGCAGTCAGGACATAGGGAACTTCCAAACACAAGGCCTGTCTCATTTTGGATTTGTCAAGGCCAGGTCATGCTTACTCAACTTGGTGTTTTTTAAAAGGTCACCAAAGTAGTGCATGAAGGCAAAATGGCATAAACTGCATACCTCAACCTGACCAAAGCATTTTGACACAATTCCCCTTCACAAGGGCACTAGCCATCAGTGGAGTTACCCAGGGTTCTATGCCAAGACCTCTCTTTTTTTGGTTTTTACTTCATAAAAATAGATGTCAATGCCAAAGGGCCCTGGCTGAGTAGGTTTGCAGATGACTGCAAGATAGAAACATTCAATGAATCCTCAAAAGACTTAGCCATCCTGCAGGAAGGTTTGTCTCAAATAACTGGTGTCAAAATCATGGTCTGAAACTAAATGCCAAAAAAATGCATTATTGTATCCTTTGAAAACTATGACATTGATGATGCACCCCTAAGAGTGGCCCAATTTTTCATGATTTGGGAAATTAATGTGGACAGTGACCCAACTTTTAACCAACATGTCTGTTGTAGACTTTAAAGATGGCTGCACAATAAGTAACCACTTAATTCTCTGTGTGAGTGTGAAAACAGAAGCTCAGCAGAGAAAGTCAGTGGACTTCTGTGTTTCTTAGTAAATTTCAGTAAATGGTTAGTAAATGCATTTCCTGGATACCAGGAAAACAGAAATACAGATGATCTGAAGGATAATCAGCTATAAAAGGTGAGGAAAAACACTGCAGCTGTCAAATAGCAGTGAAAGCTCCAGACATGACTTCCAGTAATGTAGAGGAAACCATAAGACAACTGCACACAGAACTGGTTAAAATAAACAAAACACTGAGTGCATCAACTCATACAAAAGGCTGGAAAAAATGGAAGAAGCTTTAACGAGACATTTAGATAAGGTGATAAAACTGCAAAAATTAGAGGTCGAAATGAAGAAAGAACTGGCTGAATATGAGACTACTCAACAAGAGATATTTCAAAAAATAGAATTAAAGGAAAGAGCATGTAGTGAAAACCTGAGATTTTCAGCTGTACCAGAGATGCTGGAAGGGAACAGACTGTATTCATTTTATGAAAGCACAAACAAGCAGCTGGACTGGTGTTCCACAGCAGGAGTGGTTAATTGAAAGGGCACATTGTGTGTATGCTTCAAATCTGGCTATAGGAAAGCAACCTAGACCTTTAATAGTAAAGATGCAATCCTACCAGCAAGGACAAGTTGATTTTGACAAAATTGTGGTAGAAGGATAAAGTATTAAAAGCAGGACATGGCATTGTGCTTATGGAGAATGATTACTCATTGTTCACCAGGTAATAGAGGATTACATTTATTCCATTATTCAGGGAATGTCAAGAAGTAGGCATGTTTTATACTACTTTACCCAGCTATTTTCAAAATATTATTCCCTGGAAGGACAAAATCATTTTTTGGTGAAGTACATGCAAAGGAAGAAATGCAAAATGTGTCCAAAAAAGTGAGCTGTGAAACAGAAGATTCTGCTTCTTGCTCTTCTGGTAATAAATGCCACAGAGAGGACTGTGCCAGTGAAACCTTTTTCAATGTTTCAATGGAAAATGCTGGAGAGAAGGAAGGGAGCCACGAGCATTGACTGGAAGAGCTGAGAGTATGCTAGAAATGAAGCAGAGCAAGATTTGGGAGATGGAGATGAACAGGAATAAAACCAGTAACTTGGAAACTGACAACATGGGATTATAAAGCAATACTTATATTTGTGAAATTCTGAGACTTTAAAGTATATGCCCTACTTCATGCCATTAATGCTTGGAAAAATGCTTAGCGGATGGGAAGAGGAGGGAGAAAGTTAACTGTAAGTAAAACAATTTTTTTGTTAATAGTACTGTGTTTTTTTTAGTGTAAGATTTTCTTTGTATGCTGTAAAGTAAAGATTTCTCAGTTGTTTTTAAGTTTAATGGGGATACAATTGTAAATATGTGCTCCTGTTTGATTTTTCCTTCAGTTTTAGGAAATGTAAGAATTGCAGTGTAAAAAGGGTCTGGCTAGAGCATGACAGGAAAAAATTGCGTTGGGGGGAATGACTGGATTAAGTGCCTTAGCTTGATCTAGTAACACATTTTAAGAGAAAGCAAGTGAATGAAAAGGAATGTTGAATATTATAAGCCTTTTTTCTAGCAAATAAATGTATGTTTAGTTATCTGGTTGTATCTCCTTGGAGACAATCTGATAAAGCAAAATTGGCTAGAAAAACAAGAGAGAAATTGGCTTGGAGATTATGTTCTTTGAAAGCATTCAGGTGTTTTCCCAGCTGGGAGAGCGCTATAAAGCTAGACAAAACCAGATAACATTTAGTAGAAGCACAGGCTGCACCATGTGTCTTGGCATAGATAACCTTTCTTTTAGGTTAACTCAAGCCTGTGAGTGTGGCTGTCAGTTTGGGACATTTGTTCCTATTAGGACGGTAAAACTTCAGTATTTGAAGATGTACATAGTTTTGTGTGATACTATTAAGTTAATCGGTCTTGGTGGGGGGCATTTTTTTTTTTGATTGAAGGCTTTCAATCAAAAAAGGGGGATTTGTAAGTTGTGATAGGCTCAAATGGATATGACAAGAAACAACTGTGTAAAGGTTCAACCTGCCAAACAATTTATGCATGTAACACAAAAGCTGGAACTAGACATTTAACAAAAAAACTGTTGTACATAAAAAGGTGGGAATAACTTTTTAATACAATGATGCTGTCTGTAATGTCTTTAAATGTCAATGGTCTCACAGATGAATACAAGAGAGAGTCGTGAACTATATTAAAATGTAAGTATGCTACAGGAGACTCACTTGGAAAGAACTGAACCTGTGAATTTCATAAAGGTTTTCATGATGGTTATTCAGTGGAATACCTGGGATGTAGGAAAAGAAGAGTACTTATATTAATTGCAAGAGGAGCTCCAGTAGTGACAGAAGAGAATAAAAATATAATGGTCGATTTGTTGTACTGGCAAAGGAGGAAGATTACATTGGCTTGGCTTGTATTTATATTATACTTAAAACTGCTATAATGAAGTTTAAGAAAATTCTAGGAGAAATAATCAGCTTTCAGCAAGGAATATTACTTCTAGGTGGGGAATTATTTATTTATTTTTTTTGCAGCAGTGAAGATGTGTCTGGTGGGCCCAGAAGGGAAAGTAAAACCAAGGAGGAAAGACTTTTGAAGAAATTTATGAAAATATTTGGCATAGAAGATGTGAATTCAGTAGTAGGAGTTCAGAGTGAATTTGCATATTATTCCCAAGATACAAAAACTGGGATAGGCTGAACAGAATTTACATTTCACAGAAACATGTACATTTAAATGAAGGTCTTGGTATGCACTCAGTAACCATTTCAGATCATGTGCCAAAAATAACTAAAATAAAAACACAGGGTAATGAAATAAAAATGAGACACTAGTGCTTTCCCTCCTGTCAGTTGAAAAGAGAGGAATTTAAGTAACGTGTAGTGGAAATTATTCAGGCGCTATTAGAGAAGATAGAAATTTTTTTCTGAAAATATAGTTAGGGAGTGGGATAAAATTAAAGTGAAGTTTAAAATAGTGTGGAAATGAAAGGGAGATGTGGTTAGGAAGTAACTAGAATTATTTAGAGGGACTGATGAATGTTAAATATTGCAGAATAGGGGGAATCTCACAGAAGAGGAGTAACTGTAGAATGCTAAACAAGGATTACCTTGACTATATATGTAAGTTTAGAAAGATTGCTGTTAAGCAACTTTTTTTTTTTTATATAATAACTCTAGAGCACAATGACTCAGGCAACAGAAAGCAGAAAGTGTTGTCAGCAAGCATAGGGAGCTTGTAACAAGAGGTCCTGTAGACGTATTAGAAATATTTCGGACATTCTGTGAAAGTCTCTATAAAGCAGAGAAATATGGAAATCAGGAAAAGGTACAAATGGAAATGTTTATGAAAGAATGAAATATGCCAAGGTTAGAGGTAGATGTAGCTCATTTACTAACGGGATAGGAGGAGATGAGATAAAAACAGTGATGTATAATCAGTCTACAGGAATGTCCCAAGGAATAGATGGTATTCCTGTGGAAGTTATGAAGCTAGAAAGATAAAAACTGATAAAGATCTGGAAGGTTTTGTTTAACAGCATTTTAAGAAGAGAAGTACCATCCTAGAAGAAAGTGGTGGTAGTTGTAATACCCAAAGAGGGTAAATATACATCATATCCAGCTTCATACAGGCTCATTTTAATCCTAAACCATGATTAGAAAGTGTTTGTAATGAATAAAAGAATGGGGAAAATATGATGCTAAAAATTGATAGATATGGATCAGAATGGTTTTGGGGAGGGGAGGTAAACATTTGATAACGTTAGCAGAACATTTATGATCCATGAGGGAAACAGAATGATAGAAAATACCACTATTGTTTGTGGGTCTTGATGCAGAGAAAGTATTTGACAGAGTAAGTTGGGACTTTATGAGCAGGATAATGGAAGCATTTGCATTTTCTAATAAAATTATAAGGTTGATTAGGAGAATATGTGAGGCATTATAAGGTGAAGATTAAAGACGGGTGGGGTCCTCTGATAATTTCTGCTTGAACAGATGAACCAGGCAGAGGTGTCCTCTTTCTCCTTTATTTGCATTAAGTTTAGAACCATTGGCAAAGAAAATAAGAGACTCAGAAATTCAAGGATATAATTAGTATGGTAGTCAGGAAAAGCTGGCTCTATTTGGAGATGATGATATTTTACACCTGACAAAACCAAAAAGGGACATTACAGTGTTGTGGAACATTTTGAGATGGTTTTAAATATTTTTGGGATACAAAATTAATGAAGCTAAAACAAGGCAGTAAATTATGTATGCACACACCAATTGATTCAGCAATATCCATTTTGATGGGAACATGAAAAAATTAATTTAGGAGTAGGCATTAAAAATGATTCTGAAGTGGCAGCTAAGGATACGTGGGAAGAGTAAAAAAGATGGGCAATACAAAAACTAACAAATTGGAAGCTCTGTTATATGGATAGTAAAATACAAGCAGTTAAAATGTTTTTATTTGCTGTAGTCTTATACACACATTAGGCATATTTTTATCAACCAAAGCAGAAGTTGTGGATAGCAATTAACTCCACCCCAAGTACCGTCTCATAGTGCCTCTGCTTACACCCGAGCGAACTATGAGACGGTAGTAATTGCATGCTGTTACTCCTGAGTGCCTTCTGCAAGTGTGCTTGCTTCCCAGTCCTATTTCAGCCCTATCCTGTGAAAAGTAAGTTGAAAAAGTAACCGAACTTTGTCAGTTGACTTCTCAACTTAATTTTCACAGCAGAGTAAGCATATATATTACATGAAATTTACTTCAGTAAATTGGCTTAGCATGCACTCTCAGTTGACTTCTCAACTTAATTTTCACAGCAGAGTAAGCATATATATTACATGTAATTTTCTTCAGTAAATTGGCTTAGCATGCACTGTTTTTTTCCGGTTACACCAAGCTGATTCTGTCTGTAAACCCTCCCCGTTAAATGTTTTACAGTACATTAAAGCTATTAACATAAAAGTTATACTTGCTCATTATCTAGCCTAATACAGTATCATTTTTGTCCTACAACCACCTTAAAACTGTTCACAATTATGTAACCCATTTTCCCTGTTGACAGTTGATTGGTTGAACCATATTTTTCTTGAATTTCTGTTGCAAATGCTTCCAGAGCAAATTTGACTGGGTGGCAAATTGCAGTCTCAGTTTAATGAGCAAGTATTGTAAGAAAGAAACCAAAAGAAATTATGCAAAATAAGCATAGAATTGGAAGGGGAAAAAGAGAAAGGAACATATAGGAGAGGAATTCCTTTTCTGTTTTCGTGCTCTCTCTAGTCTTCAATGAATGTGATTTAACGGTCACTTCACAGTATGTTAGTCTGTATGAGCATGGAGATAATATTGGGCAACATTTTTTCCAAACCAAATAAGCATCTCCCCACCCAGTCTATGCTTTTTACACAGACAAGCAGAATTGCAAATACTGACTCTAAAAATGCTACAGGCAGACAATCGCTAACAGGCTAATTAATACTAATTTGACCGGATGTCAGTTACTGGTGGATTATGAGGAACGACAGCTGTGCGTAGATGTTTTGGCTATTATATTCTGTGGCTTTGGGCCTGCATGTTTTTTTGTTTGTTTTTAAAAGCTCACAGGCTGCAAACGCATCCACTGCTAGTGGATGTGGGTGGGTGTAGAGTAGTGGTGTGGGGCGCATGATTTGTTCTCCTTTATATTGTTGTATGAACACTGTAACTTATAATTGTTCTTTTTAGGTATAATTTACATAAGATTGTGGTACTAATCTTTATGACAAATGGGTCTTTTACACAAAATCATGTCAGTACTTGTGGGTGTGGTGACCGTAACAATTCATTTTTTTTTTCAACAGGAGAGAGAGTTACTTGTTGGGGTTGATTAGTGACTCTCTTGTTCCATGGTACTCTCCGGGTTAGGCAAAAAGTAGCCTGTCCACAACCTGCTAACATAGAATTCCTATTTAATGTACTGAATTGATTATTGGGTGTGGTTGGGGTTAAAGTGTATGGTATATATTATGCATTATTATTTTGTCTTTTTTGGAGGTAATGTTCGAGTAGAGACTTGCATCGTGCACAGAAGATTAGAAAACAGTTTGCTTAAAGTAGTGGTAAACATCTCTCGTCCTGTCAGTTTAGCCGGTTTTATGGTGTTCTGTATAGTTGCTGTCACCTGTTAACTTTTAGGAGCCTATAGTTGTTGAAAGCAAACCCAATAAAGGTTTTTTTCTTTACTATATTTGTGATTTTCATTTTTAAAGCTTGATGTAGGAATAAGAGATTATTCCTGATTTAGGAATAAGAGATTGTACGCTATAAGGCTTTCTGTATATTTATCTGCTAGAGAATAGACTGGTAACCGATCTGTCAGGGAATATTAGAATTGGCGTTCCCCAGCTCTCCCCGATGGGCAAAGGTTTTATTCAAGGATTTTTACCAAAGGAAGGATGGATCCTGGAGGCCTGTACTTCTTAAATCTTTTTATTAGAATACCAGCGTTCAAAATGTTTTCCCACTAACATTTAATTTGCATAGTGTCTCTTAAAATGTCATTTGAAAGGTTCTTAACAAGGTTGGAACCCTTTTCTAGTGTTACCATCTTGTTTTCTTGAACTCGTCTCAACTGTCCTGATATTGGTTGGAACTTTAGCTGTGGTCCTCCTAAAACTGGCAATTTTTGAAGAAAAGGTTATGCACTATACTTAAGTAATGGCAGTACAGTTACACGTATTTTAGAAATATGTTAATTCTCTTTTTTTATTCTATCAGCATCTCAAGTTGAGACATTTTTAAAGCAACATTGTTATTTCTGGATTTGTCCCTGGTCATGGACGTAAGCAGTTGGGAGATATGTCACAAGGAAGAATGTTGCCTTATTTTTGCCATAGGCATTGCTGGCATTTTCTTTAGTTGAAACTGGTACAGTATTTTTGGGCACATCCTATGCTGGATATTTTAAGGGATGGTCCATATCGCTAGGAGGTTAAAACTTTTTGGTATGCAGCAGTCTAGGTGTACATTGATTTTATGCCACATGCTTTGTACAGTGTGCTGTTTCTAGAGTAAGGCATTTATGCCACTTGCTGTGTACAGTGTGCTCTTGGTGGAGTAATGGAGGAGCAGCGTGTTAATAGTTTGAATAAACTATTTTTGAGGAATAGGCATATTTATTGGTCTTGTAGCAATGTTGTGACATTAGATCCCATACCTATTAAAGCACTAGATTTGCATGTGCACCTTCTTTTTGCATAGTTGGGCAGAGCAGTGAGACACCCAAGCTGTGTATTTGCTGTTCCCTGTTTACTTCTACTGACATGTGAAGTGAGGTTGATGAGCTGTAGCTATGTTTACCTGTCTTGCTCTACTATTACCTGGTCATTAGCCACAAGAGTTGTAGAAACTCTGATTTTGATTGCAGGTAACGACTGCATTGCCAACATAGCCTGCATATTTTCTCACTGCGTAGAGTCATTTCTATTTATTTAAAACTAGTTTTTATATTTCAGTGTGTGTGCTGAAGTACACAGACCACTCATTTCTACAGATATTTGTTTTTTAGCTCATAATTTCAAACCTAAACTGTTGGGCAGATGAGTACTGTGCCACTGATATATAACTCAGGGTACTGACAAAATTGGTAATAAATGTTAACTGGTTGAATGAACTGTAATTGAGGTTAAATCTAACACCATGTCAGTGCCTGTCATTATCATTTAGGCAGGCATAAATCTTCTTTTCATGAAAGTCTTTCATAGCTCACTCCTACTCCACACCCAGTGCTTTAAAGTTTGGCCTGACTCTCCTCTCATTGCTTTTGATCTTTCTGCTATTTTGAGATTCTGCATCCTCTTTGCTGCTTTGTGAACTAAAGCTTACTTCTGGTGTCCTTGGGCTTCTCCACTACACAGGCAACAACGTAAATGAACAAACGAACAGTCTGGTGCAGGAAATAAAGTGAATGATACCTCGGCTCGGACTATAAAACATTTAATAACACACAAATAGAATAGAGGTGTCCTTGGGCTTGCTTACCTTTGCCTTTGCTTGTGGTGTAGTACCCCGGTCAGTTGTCTTGATTCCTCTAATGTAATTTGGAGCTTCTTTCATGTCCTTGGTGCTTCTTTTTCTTACAAATGCATGTGGATCTTTATTATATGGTTTCAGAATGCAGATGCTACACTATTTCTGTTATGTTTTTCTCTATTGTGTATTCCATACATACCTTTTAACAATGGCTATCTTTCAGTAATATATGCAGCATTCAAAATCTGTTCACTCTTCTACTGGTAGCAAGTTTTCTCTATATATTTCAGATCTTCCACCTCACACCTTTTCTCTCACATGACTTGATTTTAAGTACATGGATCACAGTGATGCCCTCCACCCACCCTTGTTTAGGCAGACAATCTGTATGGCATTGCTTGAGTCATGTGATTAGCACCTTGGTACTTCTCACTGTCTGTAAATCTCTGTGGCATAAGGTACAGGTGCACTGAGTTTAGAGAAAGAGGACAGGTGATGCAGGGATTGAATCTGGTTTACAAATACTTTACCTGGCATTTGGCACAGAGGTTAAGACAAAGAGTAGTAGTACCTATGTACAGGGTTTAATTCCCTCAGTTCTTATTTGCATTTGAGGGTTGGCATAATGATCAAGATGTTTACCTTACAGGCACAAGGTACAGGATTTGATTCTTGTTTTGGAAAGCGTGATTAGCTCTGAAAAAGTCCACTGGGTTGTTAACCTTTAAATGTTCTAATTTAGCAAATTAAAATCTAATTTAATAAATGCTCCTTCCAAGGGTTTCAGTTACCTACACACTTTATTTTTGCTCCTTGAATTTAAAGTTATCCCATTTTAGATCCGTCCATTTTTGCCAGATTTTTTCACGGCTATATAGCTTTTGTTTGTAAAAGCCTTTTACACTTTATTTTTTCACCTGTGGGGAGAGACTAATATTTCTGCCAAAACTAATCTGAAGAACGTCTGCATTGATCAGATCAGAGTTCTTAATGACCTGAGTATATTAGCTTATGTACACTGCTTTATTTCAAATAATAAAAAATACACATATATATATATATATATATATATATATGTCCTTTGGGAAAAACAAATGTGATTCAGAATATAGCATTCAGTGTCAGAAAACAGAAAAAGCAACTGAGTTTTAGAGACTGAACCAGTGAAGCGTTCTGTCAACAAAATACCAAAAAAAACTGAAAGTGAACAACGCTGACTCCGCGGACTCCAGAAACGCTCGCTGCCCACAAACAATGTCCAAACCACTAGCAATGATGCAAATGTGTAAAAACACACCCAACCACTTGAATGGTTAAAAAAAATCTTCATTTAATATTCCATGAGTTAAGCGCTTTCATTCACACAACTGCGAGCTTCATCAGAACAACTATAAAAAAGTGAATGCAGTTTAAATGCTCTGTTTGGCGCCAAATCTGTATGTATTTAAAGTGACAAAACACACGAAAAATTCTATGCTTAAAATACCTCGTACGTTTCACCTAATGTCACCTGAAACACATGGTTACAACCAAACGTCCTGTTATTAATGTAATATTGATTATTAATATAATACACTGTTGGAAAGGTCAGTGTCTGCTGAACAACTTTTGCATTTACATTTTTAGTCTAGCTCTGAAAGTTAGAGTTATGAACATTTATTTTTTGTATGGTATTAGAAATGGATTTTCTGAAAATGAGCTCAGGCTGCACTGTTGTTCCTATGGTGAAATTAAGCATGCAGCTTTTTCTGAGCTGCTCCGGAGTGAATGAGTTAATAAAGAGCTGAAGGATTTTTATCTGGGAGGAGAAGATGGCAAGAGTCAAGTGGGATAAGCTGATTGGAGCACGGCAAATTCGGATTACCCAATTTGAAGGGGTATTTTAGAGCTACACAATTGGCTTAAGTATTGGTGTCATTCAAAGGGGATCCAATGCCTGTCTGCCTGGGATGACATGCTTGACAAGCCACGATGCTTCGCTAGGGATGGCTTGTACCTGTCACCCCTGGGCTTTCGGATATTGGCAAAGGCTCTTGCCACCCCCATAGTGCATTTTTTAGGCAAGGCTCAAAAGACAAAGCCACCTCCATAGGTATCACAAGGGGTAAGAAACTAAGAGTAATGCTACTCAACGCCAGAAGTCTAAACCTCAAGATGCATGCACTCGAAACTCTCCTTAGCATGGAGAACATCGATATCTGTGCAGTAACAGAAACCTGGTTCAAGGTTCCCGAGAGCACCCCAGCACTACCAGGTTATACCTCATACCATGTTTTTTGGCCCCAAAACTTGGACCGAACCACAAAAGGAGGGGGAGTATCAATATTCGTCAAAGATACCCACACCTCCAGGTTGGTGGCACAGCACGAAGCATCAGAGACTATCCATGTGCAACTAACAGTGGGTAAAACTGCCTTCCAGTTTATAGCCTGCTACAGACCACCGTCCCAAACCCAGGAACCTCACTTGGCCTTCCTGAGAACACCGGAAAATATGAAGGTCTCTCCAAACACCATTATATTGGGCGACTTCAACTACTCTAACATAGACTGGGAGCATTACTCTAGCTCCAACACCCTAGCCCAAAGGTTCCTAGAATTTATAAACTCAAATGCTATGGAACAACTTGTTGCCACTCCCACAAGAGGGGAAAATATACTGGACCTGATCATCACCAACATGGGGACTCTATGCTCCAGACCAGAAGTGTATCCCTCACTGGTAAGATCAGACCATAAACTAATCTCACTAGATATTCACATCCCGACCCCAGCCCCTGCCCAAAAAACCACAGTGAAAAACTTGCAAATTTCACACTCCTCAAAACCGAGGTGGAATCCTTCAAAGCCCCCGGGCCTGTGGAAAATACGTCCCAGACCGCAGAATCCTTTATAAACGCATTCTATGAACACCTTCAGGAATGCATGGATCATGCAATCCCAAATAAAACCAAGACCCAATCCTCCAAAGTTAGGCGTCCTGTCTGGTGGACCCCAGCCATAAACAAACTATACAATAGAAGGAGGAAGCTACTACATGATAGAGCAAAATCCCAAAAAGGGAAGGCATCTCTGATCAGTATTAGCAAAAAACTACGGGCACTCATAAAATCATCTAAGGCCAGCTTCGAGAGAAAAATTGCACAGGACACTCAGGATAATCACAAGGCTTTCTTTAGTTATGTTAGGAACCTGGGTGGGAATTCCCAGATATGCTCAGAATTAGTCCAAAATGACAAAAAATACACCGAACCCACAGACATTGCCAACATCCTAGCTGACAGGTTCAGCGCAAACTCCCCCCCCCTTCCCAACCAAAAGGGCAAATATCTATCCCAGCAGAGTGCTGCCCCCCTGACATTTCAGATGCTCAGGTAAGAGCCGCCCTCTCCAAAGCAAAAAAACACAGCATCAGTGGGACCAGACGGTGTCCCGGGTTGCGTCCTACATGAACTCCAAGAAGAACTAAACCCAAACATAAAACTACTGTTCAATCTCATCCTTACTACAGGATATGTACCCAAAGAGTGGCATACAGCAACAGTGGTCCCTCTCCACAAAGGTGGTGCCTCAACGGATCCTGGAAACTATCGCCCCATAGGCCTGACTAGCTTGGTCTGCAAAGCTATGGAAAGGATCATCATGGACCTCATAAATAAAGATATTGGGGACCTACAGACACTGGATCCTACCCAGTTCGGCTTTAAGGGCAGATCCTGCCTCTTAAACCTGGTTGATTTCTTTGAAACAGTCACCAAGGCCATTGACGAGGGGAAGGTGGCCCACACAGCCTATCTGGACCTTGCAAAAGCCTTCGATACAATACCCCCACTCAGGCATTATAGATAAGCTCACCAGCTTAAATATAAACCCCTATGTCACTAGATGGGTTGCAAACTGGCTCAAGGACAGAACCCACATGGTTAGAATTGCTGGAGCCATGTCAGACTCCAAACTAGTTACAAGTGGCATCCCACAAGGCTCAGTCCTGGGACCTCTCTTTTTCGGTATATATTTCTCTGAGGTACAGGCTAACACGGAAGGACTGTGGCTGACCAAGATGACTGCAAACTGGGTGCCATAACAGACTCTCCAGCCGACACAAGCATCCTACAAAAGGGCCTCATAGAAACAGACAACTGATGCCAGAGCCATGGCCTCAAGCTAAACGCCAAAAAGTGTATAGTCATCCCCTTTGGCAAAAACAAAGTGCCCACAAATTACCACATAGGTGGTAATCCATTAAGTATGGAAGAAGTAATTAGGGACCTGGGGACCCAAGTTGATAGCAATCTCTCATTTGACAACCACGTGGCCAAAGTGGTTAGAAAAACATTTTATATAGCCCACCTAATCATGAAGGGATTCACATCTAGATCAGGGGAGGTCATCGTGCCTCTTTACTCATCCCTCATCAGGCCCATAATTGAGTACAGTGCCCCTTTTGGGATGTACCTTACCAGACACCTGCAGCAACTGGAAAGACCCCAAAAGTACCTCACCAAGAGGATCAAAGGGCTCAAACAGATGCCATATGCTGCCCGGTTAAAGAAACTCCAGTTCTGCTCAGAGGCGATCTGTGCCTGATGTATAATTAATGGACATGCTGCACCTCAGAAAATCCAAATCCCATCGAGCTACGCACTGGAGAGACTTGAACCTCAGCACTAAAATAAATAGGACATGCTGGAGGGACAGATTCATAACCCAGAGGCTCCCTTCACTGTGGAATAAAATCCCAGTCCAGGTTAGGCAGAGTCCCTCATTGACTCTCTTCAAGAGGAATCTTGATGAGTGGATGGGAGATAGTAGGTTTACCCCGGGTATCACTTCTGTGTCACTGTTAGACAGAGGCACAGTATACTAACCTCGAAAAAGGGCATAGCAAAATTCATTTAAAATGGGTGGCGAAACACAATCTGGCTAGTCTTATAAATGCCCTTGGGCAGATAGCCTAGTATGAACCTATGAATTAAGGCTCCTATACATAGCACAAGCAGAAACCTATAATTCAAAGTGGAAAGGGATGATGATGAAACCAGGGGAAGGTGAAGAAACAAGAAGAAGCTGGGATTATGGACACAGATCTTTAAGGAGAATAACAATAATCATACAGAATATTATATTCATAAAGTAGCAGAAAGTATTCCAGGAACTAAGCCAACATAGGACTGGAGAAAGGAGATTCTGCTGATGGGGATGACTGTAATTAGGGATGCAGACAGTAGCAAGAGGTGGATGGAATTTATTAGAGAAAGCTAGTAAAGAAACCTAGGTATTGGGAGCAAATACATAGACAGGGAATTGTAATAGAATGGGAAGATGTCAAGAATTTATTTGGACTGCAGGCCAGAGATTGTCTTCCCACTGAAGTATTGAAATCAAAGTATAGGCCCTGTCCAACATCCATAAATCTCACAGTCCTATGTGCCTTAAATGGGCATCCTCTCTGGTAGTTGGACAGGGGTCCACACCAGATTTATGGATGTTGGACAGGGGTCCACACCTACTAGGATGAGAAAAATACCTAGGTCTATTCTGAAAACTAGAGACAAGTCCAATACCAGCACATCAGGGGAAGATTCCTCATTTACTGGCAATGATAGTGCTGGACACCAAGAATCACCTAATCGTAAAAAATCAAACATTACTGTCCCTTTAGATATGGCACCAGGCGTAGAGGTGGACGCAAACACAAACACGGTCATAAAACCCAATTCCCTGGAGGGATTGATACAAAACTTCTTAACATAACTAACTGTGAATATCAAAATGTTTTAAATCTGTCAGATGTAACATTGTCTCATGAACAAGAAAAACTTTTGAATAAAGGACTTGGATTTGTACCCGGGTTTTTCTCAGATGAATATCATATTGTTAAAGATATCACCAGTTTCTGTCGTAATCTTAACCTTAAACTGTTTTTTGTTGACAGAGATCCTCAAAGATCTACCAAATTCAGATTTCTCAAATCTGAATTTCAGCCTCCAATGAATAAACATGTGTCTATTTTTATGCAATCTGTACTCAAGAGATTTATATTTCCAACATAAGGAATATACTATACTTGGACATAATCTATCACCGCCAGAAACCATTGCCCTACAACAATTACAATATTTTACCAGCAGATAAGGGTGGAGCGGTGGTGGTTATGAATATGCGTTACTACCTTAGCGAGGGCAGATCACAACTTTCTGACACTAGATGCTATATGCATATGGTCATTTTTCCCACTCCAGTTTTTAAAACGGAGATTGATTCCTTCCAGCATTTAGCTGAGGAAGAAGGTATCATTAGTAGGACTAGTGTTGAGCACCTCACTGTTCAAGATCCACAGAAACAAATTTTATACCTTCTCCCCAAAATTCACAAATCTATTTCTAACCCTCCAGGAAGACCAATTGTTTCGGGCATCGGATCCTTGACTGAACCATTATCCATGTTTCTTACTCAATATCTTAAACCTCTATTGAGCTTTGTCAGGGCAAGACTACAAGATACTACACAATTTTTACAGATCATTCAGGATATACAGTTGGAACCTGCTTGGCTTATGTGTTCACTAGATGTCAAAGCCTTATATACCAGTATTCCACACTGGGCAGGTCTACAAGCACTACAATATTGGTTAGATCGGTCTGCCCTATATCCTCCTGGATTTAATACACTTCTCATTTGCATGACTGAACATGTATTAAACAAAAACATTTTTTATTTCCAAGGGGGATGTTATTGGCAGCTCCAGGGTACAGCTATGGGAGCTTCTTTTGCTCCCATTTATGCCGATCTCCTTATGGCTTTTTGTGAAGAATGCATGATTTATGAACCGCTACATAACATCTATCTTGTGGAAATCAACATATGGCGTAGATATTTGGATGATTGTTGGATGGTGTGGCGGGCGGATGCCACATATTTGCAGGAATTTGTTGATTACCTCAATGGCAATATATGGGGAATTGAGTTTACGGTTACATATGATTTACAATCTATTAATTTTTTGGATGTTACTGTTACTAGGAACAGTGATCATACTTTGAATACTAAGGCCTACCGCAAATATCCCCAATATAATACCTTATTGCATGCCTCTAGCATGCATCCACGCCACACCATCCGCAACATACCTAAGTCTCAATTCATGCGGATGAAACGTATTAGTTCTACACCATTCGAATATGAGAAAGCCAGTTTGGATTTATATCAGAGATTTGCCAGTAGAGGTTATAAAGAACAGGATATAGCTAGGGCATTGGATTGGTCTACTAATATTGATAGAGACACCTTATTACAATACAAAACACAGCCTAGTGATTCATCTCCGTCTACTATAAGGTTTGTCACGACTCATTGTAGAAATCATTATGCCATCAAGGGCATTATAAACAAACATTGGAACATTTTAATGGCTAATGAACAGCTAAGACCACTTTTGGGATCTTGGTGCCGGTTCACGTATAGGAGAGGAAAAACATTGGGTTCACTGTTTTCTCACTTCAAACATAAGGAAAGTGGGGGGGCAATATATAAGCAGCTTACTATATCTGGGTATGAATTGTTGGGAACCTTTCCTTGTGGTCACTGTGGCTCTTGTAAACAGGTTTGTAAACTCAAACAATTTACTAGAGGGAATACTAGTAGAGTGTACGATTGCAGAATTTTTGGCAATTGCAGCACTAGCTGGGTAGTATATCTAGCCACCTGTCAATGTTCGGCCTTCTATATTGGCCAAACCTCCAGATCACTTAGAACTCGCATTAATGAACATAGAAGTGATATTAAGAATAAAAAAGAAACCAATGCTTTAATTCGTCACACATTGAAACATCCAAATGCTCATTTTACTTTTATGATTATTGATAGAATTATTGGTGATCGGAATAATTCTCAAGGATGGCATAGCATTTTAAATCATAAAGAAAAATACTGGATTATCACATTGGGAACGCTTTTCCCACCAGGTCTGAATGATCACTTATAACTACAACCTCTACGAGGAATTTAATTTATACCCTCTGTGTTAAATGTTTCTGCATTGGTATATGGTTGCAATAATCTAAATACTGTATTTGTCCATTTTAGGCACAAGTGTATACCATATTGTAAGTGTCTTCTCTACCAGGACTACATGTCGACCTACAACTACAACTTTTTATGACAAACCCATATGCCATTGGTATAATTGTGATCTACCACTTCATTTTTGTGTTATATTGTTTACATTTTTTGTGTATTAGGTTAGTCCAACACATTACGTCAGACTTATCATGGTTTTGTGTATTATCTTAGTCCAACACATTACGTCAGACTTATCATGGTTTTGTGACTTTTACCTAGCTAATATCTGTTCCGTTTATATGGTTTTGTGAGGTGATATTTAATTGGTGAGATTATGCATTTAGATGTATCTTTTTGTGCATTATACATTTTCCCCATGTTTTTGCCATTTTATATATTTTTTCTCAGTGTTCCAATGAAATGTAGCTTATTATATGAATATATAGGAAGTTCAGTGGGCTTTTTGTATTATTCTGTATGCAATGTTATATGCTATCTTTGTCCATTTTATCTATTCACGCTGTCACATTTATTATTAATATTATTATGTTTGGCTATTGAGTTTAATTCTCATAATCTTGATTTATGTATTGTATTTTTGGGAGCGGGAACATACCACTTCCTTTATGGGTTGGGCATTTTCTCATTGGAGTGTGTTTATAAATATTCATGACTTATTGCTTTTTTGACTATGTATCACTGAAGAAGGCATTTTTTGCCAAAACCGGTCTGGTCATTAAAGTCATGTTTTTTTTGTAACCCCTTGGTGTTTTCATTTTTTTCACTTCGACTCACATATCTGCTGGCCAACAGTGGTTTTTATGGTATATTCTGGCCTTGCAGTACCTACGCGCAGAGCATTGTGTTTGGATTGCAGACTTTAAAGATTCACTACAGACTGCTCTGTTGGAGATGCTGAATGAGCAAACTGGTGTAACTAGGGAAATTATGTTTTTTTTTTCTGAGCTATGATAGAAAATCGAAATTGTTTAGGCGTAGTAAGGCCTTGCTGAGTCTAATTCTAGTGCCTGTCAAAAAAGCAATTACTAAAAATTACATACATACAAATATTTCAAGCCCAGGCATTAATGCCCTTCTAGCTTGTCAATATACCAAAACAGTTGTTCCTATAATAAGTGTGCAGGCTGTTTTAAAAATATCTAAACTAGTACTTGCTTTAATGTAATCTGGTAGTCTCTTCCATGCATCATCTAATGTGACAGAGAACCAATTAAGTAGACTTTGCATTCCTGTAGAATCTTCTACATAGGTTGTCTGATGATTCTCCAATACTTTTTGATAACCCCAAACGTTCCCAAAGGTAGTGGTCTCTAAATGCCCTATATACCCCAATAAGATCTTGTCTTAGATATCTATAAGACACACTGTACAAGTTTCAGATATTTTAGTCTTTCATAATAACTTACATTTTCACATCCATGTATGCTGTTGGTATATTTCTGCTGTACACTTACTCATGCTTGTTTTCTTAGAGTTTCCATATTGTTATCCCATATTCAAGTTTTGGTCTAATGTAACTAACAAATAATGACTTTATCATTTTTGATTTCCTAGACTTTATAAATCTTTTTATACAGCCTGTAGGTCTATAACTATCATTAACCAATTGGTTGATATGATTAGAAAAACACATAGCTGGATCTACCCATATACCCTGGTCCACAAATGAGTCCACAGTTTCAATCACTGTGTGCTGTATTAAATATTCACCTTTCGGTTTGTCTCCCAAATCTCATATGCCTAGTTTTTGATGTATTTATCAGAATGTTTTCCTGTGTCCAAATGGTCAGTTTAGTCAAGCTGTTTTGCAGACGTACCTTATCCTATAACACATGTAATCAGTTTACACAATTTCAGATTGACTACATATAGACTGTAGAAGATTAAAAAGTTAGGTCTGAAAGATACAGTCTAAACGAGTAAGGGCCCAGGACAGAGCCCTGTGGGATACACTGATTGTAACCAAGAATTTCACCTGTCCGGTTGCTGTATGATACTTGCCATGTGCTGTTTGTAAGCCATGCAGCTTTCCATCTTATCAAGAGTATATCAATACCTAGTTGTTCTAATTTATTGATCAGTGTTTTGTGTATGACCCTGTCAAATGCTGAAATTAAATCTATACAAATTATATCACAGCACAATATTTCATTCATAGCTGTTATTATATTGTTATAGAACATCATTTTACAGTGGTAATAGATCTGTTTTTAACATATGCATGCTGGCATATGGTTTCAAGTCCCATCCTATCCAATTCTGACAATAACTTATCCAGTATTACCTTCTCCATTATTTTTCCGCAACATGAAAATAGACTTAAGGGTCTATATGACTCTGGGTTTGTCCTACTCCCCTTTCCCTTAGACAGGTTTAGTAAGTGCGTGTCTCCAATACCTAGCGAATAATAGATATAATGGTACCATAAGATCTGATGTTGTCAGTCTTCGAGTAATCCTTGACTGTGGGCTCAGTTCTGAGCTTCAGAACTGACTCTGCCGGTTTTCAACTTGCGCCTTCCAAACTGTCTAGTTAGGCTGTACCCATAATGCTCCTCTATAAATTACCTCAGATCTCGTTTGCTGCTTTGTGTGTCAGACATATGCGACCACTCTCGAGCTTTAACTAATCCACAAGAAATTTGCTAGACCACTGAGTTCCTCTGTACAAAAAGACTGTTCAGATAAAATGCTTGTTTAAAAACGCTTTTCTCTCACTCTCGAGCTTTGGCTTATAATTAAAGCAAGGTTTTTCTTTGGAAATATCTTTTCTTCTTCTTTATAAGTCTCCCTTCAGCTTCTAGTGACTTTTTTCTCTAGCTACTCCTTTCGTTTAATATTTGTAATGTGTGTGTGTGTGTATCTTCCTCACTCTTCTTTTGCTACTGTTGGTAGTTCTTTCCTCCATACCATTGTTGTTACTTCCTTTTACCTATTTAGGTATTCCCCTTCCTTTTCTCTGTTTACAAAAAAAAAAAAAATCTTTGTTTCTTTTGTGGCTGAGTCTGTGTGTGTGTGATTTCCTTATTATAGCTGACAAATCTGAATCCTCAGCTAAGAGCACCTTGGGTTTAAAAGGTGTAAAAAATGCAAAAGAAAAATGCCCAACTCAAATGGGCATGTGTTGTGTGTTTATTGCCTGGGTGAAGTTCACCTGCAGAAGAATTGTTCAGTATGCCACAGATGTTCTTCGTGTTTCACTGTTGCAGTCATCACATTTGGGTTATCTGCTTGCAGTATCCCTCAGTTGGCCTGATTATCAAAGTCTTGGGTCCTGCATCAGTTGCTGTCTCATCTTCCATGATGTCAGGTAGTCAGGGGTATAAAGCATGCAGCCGATGCCATTACATCAGTTTTTCTTGCCCCAGATGTCAAGTGCCCCCATAATGGGAAACCATTATATACAAGGTTACACCTCCAACAAAAAAGCAAGTACACCAAAAAGCTTTAAGCATAGTAAACAGCAATAGAGGTATAGTCAATAGAAGTCAGGGGGTTAGAGGGAGGGTAACCAAGACTGCAACAGTAAATACACTCGAACATCTACATTTATGATACGTGAACACAACTGTACTATGTTCTTTGTGTTTTACTGTTGCAGTCATCAAGAGGAGAAAAGCCCTAGGAAAGACGCTCTTTGGTGGTTTCCTCTTTGGACACTTCCCTGGAACATCCCCCTGAGGAGGTACCTGCGAAGAAAAAGTTCAAGAGGAAGCACTTAGACTCCCCGGAGGAGTCTTTCACTGAAGATACCGGCTTTGATGAAGGGGAAAGTTCCTCCAGGTCACCCCTTGATGTTTCCTTTGGGGATATCCTAGAGATCCTGAAACAGAGAAGTGGCTAGTCTTCCCTCCAACCTTCTTCGGAGGAGTCTGTATACCTGGAGGCTTTTTGTGACTAACTTTCTACTTCTTGGAGCTCTCCGTCCATTGACGAGCTCATTAAACTGAAGGCGCAGTGGGCGTGGAAGATGCCCTACTCCATTAGACCAATCCCCAAGAGAGCTGACTGGATCCTTTCCACCTCAAAGAAAGAGCAACATTGGTCCAAAGGCAAACCCATGGATGCCATGGTGATAGCGGCAACCACTAAGAAGGAACTTGCTGAGGAAAGTCCAACTACCCATCCTTCTAACAAGGAGTCTAGAATTACGAATAGGTTTGGGAAGCGCATTTATGCTTCAACCTTTGCTCTCATCTCATTACGAATAGGTTTGGGAAGCGCATTTATGCTTCAACCTTTGCTCTCATCTCCTTGAATTACATAGCGCACTTTGCAAGGTTACAGAAGGATGTAGTCAAGGAGCTGTTGGATACCCTCTCAGGAGCAGTAGCTGAAGGGGTACAGGGCAAAGTTAAGCTCACCACCCTCAAAGCAATTTCTAACTCGCCCATGAGGCCGATTGCCCACACAGCTGAAGGGATGACAACAGAGGCGGGTTCAGGCATAGCCATTGTAAGGCACATCTGGATGCACTTGTATGACTTTGTGGAGCCATTTAAAGTGCCATTCGTCAGTGCTCCGCTTGACTGATTGTCCCTATTTGGTTCTAAGGCAAAAGACACTCTGGCCAGATGTAGGCGTACATTTCTCCACTCCTCAACGGCCCTACTCTATAAACCAGAGAAGTCGGAGACTATGATTTAAGATGTCCCAAGGGCCTTTCCAGGACTTGTGTGGCAAAGACTTTCCCTAGAGAAAGAGGGAGAAGTAATGGAAGATGCCACCCTAGAGGCAGAAATGTCCTGCAGAACCAGGGGTACAGAGATTCCTTCTCTGGTACTTCCTACCAGCACTCCTGAATGAAGGCCTGATTACCTTCCTCTGGAGGCAGTCGGGGGATGGTTATCCCTGCACCAACCTGCCTGGCAACTGATAACTTCAGACAAATTGGTTCAAGGTATCATCAAGGTATCATACTCAGTGGTTACACAGATCCACTGTCTACAAGCCCAAGACCACAAAAAAAAACTCCCAGATGTTCCACCCAGTCACAGGGAAGCAGCAGTAGCAGATGTTCACAAACTGCTGGACAAAAGAGACATCCAAAAAGTCCCACCAGACCAAATAGGATCCGGGTTTTACTCAAGGTTTTTTTTTAGTGCGCAAAAAAACAGGGGGACAGGAGACCTATTCTGGATCTCAGACAGTTCAGCAAGTCAGTGCGACAAACCAAATGTCAGATGGTCTTGGTACAGTCTATACTTCCATTCATGGAAAAAGAAGATTGGACATGCGCTATAGACCTCCAGAACGTGTATTACCACATAAAAATGGAGAAACGCTCTAGGAGGTTCCTGCACTTCTGGCTGGGAGACTGTCATTTCCAGTTCAGAGCACTGCCCTTTGGACTCATCTCAGCCCCCAGGCTGTTCACCAAATGCATGGTGGTGGTAGTAGCTCATCTCGTACTGCAAGGATTTAGAGTTTTTCATACCTTGATGACTGGCTCCTCCCCGCTGCCACCAGGCGTCACAACGGGCAAGAGACTACACTCTGCATCTCTGTGCATCTCTAGAATCATGGTAAGTTATGAATAGTCAAATTTACAACCCTCGCAACAACTAAAATTCATCCGAGCCCTGTTGGACACAGTTGCTGGAATTGCTTCACTCCCACTGGAGAGGCTACAAAGGATCAGATCTCAAGTCAGCCTAATTATCCAGAGCAAAAGTGTTTTAGCCAAGCTAGTCCAACAAGTATTAGGCTCAATGGCAGCCTCTGTCACTCTAGTTCTTTCAGCAAGATATCAGATATGCATCTTACAATGGTTGCTAGCCCCCCACTGGTCTCTTCTCAAACATTCAGTGTCTTGCCACATTTTGACTACCAATCACTGCAAACAGGAACTTTCATAGTTGCTCCATTCCAATGAGATTCTTTTGGGCCATCCATTCATCTTTCCACAACCCCAGGCTATAGTGACCATGGATGCTTCCCAGATAGGGTGGGGGGGACATTATCTGGGAAGGACAGTCCAAGGCACGTGGTCCCAACTGGAGGCCAACTTGCACATCAGTGTTCTAGAGATGAGGGTAGTGCTGTTATCATTCCAAGCATTTCAGGATGCCTTTCCTCTAGGAACAGTAGCAATTCATATGGGCAACATATCGGTAGTCTGGTACATCAACAAACAAGGGGGAACCAAAGTTTACCCATTGTGTCAGGTAGCCCTCAGAG
Organism: Protopterus annectens; assembly: GCF_019279795.1. Taxonomy (NCBI): domain Eukaryota; kingdom Metazoa; phylum Chordata; order Ceratodontiformes; family Protopteridae; genus Protopterus; species Protopterus annectens. The sequence continues at coordinate 143,626,616 of NC_056737.1, forward strand.
TTTGGCTCTCTCATAGCAATGCACGTTTTGGGGAGCTCCAATGTGATAGTGGATAAATTGAGCAGAACCCTTCTCATGCCTCATGAGTGATCTGTCAGTCCTGTGGTGGCAAAAGATTTTTCATCACTGGGGCCAACCTTGCTGTGATCTTTTTGCGTCCCCCCTAAGCAACAAGTGCAGCAGTTACTTTACCCTAATCCCCCCTCCAAGGGAGTCCCCCACAGATGCTCTTCTCCATGATTGGTCTTCTTTATGCCTTTTCCCCCAACTACTTTGATATCCCAGTTTCTAAAGAAAGCCAAGAGGTCAGAGAACTCAATAATCCTCATTGCCCTCTTTTGACCTTGACAAGTCTGGTTTCTCTTCCTTTGGCCTCATCTTCTTCGGAAACCATGGATGGTGGACACAGATCCAGATCTGCTGTCTCATCCAGAGGGCATGGTTCATCCGAACCTCCATCTCGAGCTCATGGGGTAGCTTCTCCAATTCCCGTGATTTCCAGGCATCCTTCCCTTTCTTCTCCTGTCTGCCAAGTCATTGTGGCCCATCACAAACCTTCAGCTGGGAAACTGTATCAAAGTAAATGGAAAAATGTTGCAAGTTGGGCCCTTATGAAGACCTTGATCATTATACGACCCCTATTCATAAAGTTTTGTACTTTTTAGCTAACCTCTTTCAATCTGGTTCCTCCACCTCAACAATTAAAGTTCATCTAGCTGCAATTACTAACTTCCATATGGGGTATGAAGAATTATCCCTTATGTCACACAAACTCTGTAAAGCCTTTTTAAAAGGCGCCCTAATATTAAGACCACCATTTAAAGAACCCATTCCTCCCTGGGATCTCACACTAGTTTTTCAGACCTTACTCTGTCTCCGTTTGAACCATCAGCTACATATGACTTAAAGTTTGACTTAAAAACTTTATTTTTAGTGGCTATTAGAGTATTTGAACTTCAGGCCTTATCCTGCAAACCACCCTGCATAATATTTCACAAAGATAGGGTCTCCCTTAGGACTAATCCATCCTTTTTACCGAAAGTAGTCTCAAAATCTAATATCAATGAGACACTTCAGCTACCGGTCTTTTCCCTAATTTTTCCAATAAAGGGGGGTATTCCCTTCATTTATTAGATGTCAACAGACAGCTATGATTTTATGTACATAGAACAAAGGATTTCAGAAAATCTGACCAACTGTTTGTTGCCTTTTCCTTGCTTTCCTTAGGTAACCCAGTCTCAAAGGTTACCCTGGCGAAATGGGTCAAAGATTGTATTTCATTTATCGGTCAGTCAAATGGCTCCATCTTTCATGCCCAGTAAAAGTCCACTCAGCTAGAACGGTGGCAGCTTCTGCAGTTTTTCATGCCAGAGCTTCTTTAGATGACATTTGTGCAGCAGCCACTTCTCATACCTTTAACACTCATTACAAATTGAATTGGGTCTCTAGGGGATGGGCATCATTCGGTTCAATGGTGCTTAGGAATATTCTTCCGTGAGACCTCCCAAGACTCAAGTCATTAGGGACTCTGTCCCACAGTCAAGGATTACATGAAGATTGACAACATCAGATAAAGAAGTTGTTGTACCATAATCTGTGTTGTCGATCTTTACTAATTCTATTAGTGGATCGAATTTTTAAGAACTGGCTTCATATTAGGGACACATCTGCTCTCTTATTGCTATTTGTCTGTCTACCATTATTTTAAGTAAACTCGATCTGAGGTAATTTAGAGAGGAGCATTATGTAAAGCCTAGTTCTAGAATTTGGAAGGCACTAGCGGAAATAAACGGCCGAGTCTGTTTTGAGGCTCAGAACCGAGCCTACAGTTGAGGATTAGTGAAGATCGACAACACAGATGGAATGTTATAGTAAGACATAACTTATTTTTCTTGCTGAAGTGTTCTCAGGTAATTGTTACTAATTCCATCTCTTCCTTTTGCTTTGTTTGGATCCAGTTTGCGCAGTTCTTTTTCAATATAATCTAATTTGTTTCCAATATCTGAGGTTACCTGGATGTCACTATGACAAGTTATCACCCCTTTTGTAGAGCCAAACTATTTTGCATAAAATTTTGTAATCCTATCTATAATTTGCTGTGTCTGAGAATAAATTTTAGAATCTGCACAGAGTTTATCAATTTGTATGTCTTTAGTCCTTCCACACCTTCTGTAGCTATAAAAAGATTTCCTATTATGCTCAATATCTTTATATAAATTCTCTTCAAATCTTTCTTGATCTTGTCTCACACTATGCTTAATCTGTTTGTCCAGCTTGTTTATTTCAGTTTTCAAAGTTGTAGTTTGACCTGTCTTCCATTTCTTACATTTTTTGTCTCTCACCGTAATCAGATATCTTGTTAAGGAAATGTATCCCCCTGGCATTGTATGCTTAGATCCTGTTGTTAAACATTTTTTGTTTTTTTGCACTCAAACAATTTCTCTTTCAAAACTTCTATATTCCATCTGCAGTTTTTTCTACTGAACACCTCACTCCAGTTAGTTTTACATAGTGACTGTTTTGTTTCCATGTAATATGTAATTACCCTTATGTGCTTTGGTTTAGATTTCAGTTTGGCAGAAATTAACCTTTATTACCCCATGATCACTGCACATCAACAGTGGTAAATCTTGACTTGGAAGTAACAGTAATTTCTTTAGGAACACAAACAATGTCTAATATATTCTGTCCCTGGTAAGTTTTTTTACAATTTGAAGCAATTGATGTTCCTGAATATATGTTGTGAATCATTTCCTTCTCAATGTTGTTGAATCAATATTACTCCACTCAGTTTCTGGTAAATTTAAGTCCCCAGGTAATATTATTTTTCCCTCCTGTGTTTCATGCAAGAAATGTATAAATTCCTCTAGGTCATCTGCACTTGACTTTGGTGATCTATACACTCCAACAATTGTTATATGTTCCAGGGCTGTCTTTATTGTCACGGCTACACTGTCTATAGTATTGGTGTTATCACTGAACATGTAATGATCACAGGTTAGTGGCATGGAGATTTAGTTGCCTAACCGACTTCTTGTATTCAATCCTTTCCTCCCAGACTCCACCTCTTACATTCCAGCAACAGGTATTCTAAGAGCAAAGTAAGCATAGGAATGAAGAAAGGATATTTTACTTGTAGGTAAGACTGCAAGTAGGGATATGGAAAATAGGCAAGAGGGGCTGAAACTTCTTGGAGAAAAGTTGCAAGTGAACCAAGGTGTGTTGGGAGCAGTTACCTTGGAAGGGAAAGATAAAGTAGGATGAGACTAAGCAGACGTTTGTATTGCATGACTGCTGTATCCAGTTTAACAGAGAAGGGATGGAGTGCTAAGTGCAAAAAAGAAAGAAAAAACTCTGAAAATGTTAATTGGGTCTAGAACAGAAACAGTTTTTAAAAATGGTTACTTAATAGGCTATGTACAGTATTGCATAGAAAGTATAAGAAAAAGTCAGAGGAGTTAAGAAAAGAATGGAAAAAGAATGTAAAGGTAATTTACAAATGTAAAATGGTGGTAATTCTGAAGTATGCAAAAAAAGTCTTGAAGGTTTATGATTTTGCATTGAAGTGTTTACATAGTTATTTTTATACTCAGACTCTAGTGGATTTCTGCTCAGGCTTATTGCAAATGCTAGAGGTATGATGGAGAAATAGGTAATTGATAACATGTTTTTGGAAGTGTCGAGTTGGTAAATTGTAAAAGTTCTGTACAGAGTACTTTGAACATTTTGGGGGAAAATGTTACAACTAGGGAAATTCTTTTGAGCTGGGATATAGGATCTGAATTACCTAGGCATCAGTATTGGCATAATGATAAAGGTCTTAATCTTACAGATACTCAGTCCTGGGTTTTATTCTGATCTATGATTTTTGGCTAGGTTTGCAGCAGTCTGTAGACTGATAGCCTAGTATTCACCTATCAACCAAAAAGAGAAAACTGAAATCAAAATCTAAACCAACTGCATTTGAAGTAATATAAATTGTAAAGGGAATAAAAGAACTGCAGTTGGGATTTTAGAAAATTGAAGGAGAAGATTTCAGGGAAATGGAATTTGTGGAAAAAGTACATGCAGGAGAGGAATGAGGCTTAAGGTTAGGCAAGAACTGAGAACGTGTAATGGTAGAGTGAATGAAAATGGTTTAAAAGCAAGTAATCTCCGTGGTATCCCCGAAGTCTCAAAACAACCCACTAAAGTGTAGTGGGTCCAAAAACAAAACAGTGCAAGAAACTTCTCTGTGTGGAAGATTTTCAGTCCATATATTTCAAGTTAATCACTGTATATTAATCAGATCAGAAAATAGTAGTAGAAGTAACGAACGTAAACTTGTCTTAAGTCAAAACAAAACAAAACTAAAAGTAATAATAGAAAATATATAATTGTACAGCATTACTAAGTATTTGAAAGTAATCCAAGCAAGGCAGGCAGTCTGTTTCCAGTCGAAAATCTTTTATTAAGTACACAGACAAGCGATCCAAGTAAAACAAAAATAGAGTAATAATTTCCTCACAAGCTTTCTAAATATATATATACTTTTTATCAGGCACGGGAATGGTTTATTGTGCTGTAAAACAAAGTGTTATTGGTACACATGTTAAATTCACATTCCTTCCCCTATCAGTGTGACATTCAAGGTGGTCCTGCCCTACTTAGTAGCTGTTATAATAATATATAACCCTTATGTACTTTAAATAAAATTATATAATGATGTGGTACCTCTTATTTAACCAAATTATTAAGTAGATCATTAAGTCTGTGATTTTATCCAAGGCAATATACTTCATGGCTGGAAATATATCAACCTTAGTTCATTTGGCAATCAAAAAATAATTAAGTTATGAAAATAGAAATTGATTTTTACATGTAAAATGTATGTGTATATATTTATATATATTTTTTGCTTTGCTGCTTCCGGTTCTGTGTTGGAGAGATTCCTGGCTCCTGCATCAACCTCTGCATGATAATGCTAAGGTGATGGATGCTGCTCTGGACAATAAATGTTTGTTTGGTGCTGCTGCAGCTGATTTGTTTAAGTCCCTGCAGGAGAAAGGCAAGGAGTTGCAGGATCTGAAACATATTTTTGTTTCACCACTTCAAGTTCCAGAGAAACTATCCTACTAAACCATCTTTTGTTAGAAGGCAGTCTCGTCCTTCTCCTAAAAGGCAAGAAGGGTGGTAGGAGGGTTCCCCCAGCTAAATCTACACAAACCCCTTCCTGCTCAGAAGCCTCCCTTCCCTGGTAGACCAAGTGGTGTCTGTCTATCTGATTCTTCCCTTCTCTTTGTCTTGTAAGCTTAACTCAAGATTCTTGGGTTCATTCCATCATTCACCAAGGGTATTTTTGGTTTGGAAATCTCTTCCCCACTTCATGGGCATTCCTCAGCCACCTCTAGAATAATTGAGCTTTTTTCCAGAGGTGACTTAAGATCTTTTGACTCAAGGAACTATTCAAGAGCTTCCCGCTGCTCAAAGGAGGAAGGGGTTTTATTCCAGAATGTTTAGTCCTCAAGCAAGAGGGCACTTTGGAGATCCATTCTGGATCTTTGTCACCTGAATACGTTTTTGAAGGTTCCTTCCTTTTGAATATTTTGTTCCCTTTGCTGCTGCTTCAGGCTTTTATGGTTTCTCTGGATCTCAAGGATGCTTACTCCCATATACATATTCGTCCCCTTTTTAGAAAGTTTTGACATTTCTTTATTGCTGCCTGACATTTTCAGTACTTTGCTTTGCCCTTTGGCCTCCCTACTGCCCCAAGGGTATTCACCAAATGCCTAGCTCCTGTGATTGCTTTTTGCAGGATTCAAGGGATCCAAGTATTTATTTACTTGGATGACATCCTATTTCCGTCATCCTCTCCAGAGGTTCTCTTATAAAATTTTCATTTTGCCATTTCCCATCTGCAAAGCCTGGGGTTCACAAACTTCAAAACGTCTTTTCTGGCTCCTTCTCAGGACCATGTTTTACTGGGATCTATATTAGATAATCGAACTTTCAAAAGTTCTACTGTCATATAGTCGACACCATAAGATCGAATTTTTGAAAGTTCGAACGTTATAATGGAGATCTCTGTACATCACGGAATGGGAAGATTTCCCTTTTCTGCACTGTAGTGCGATCTTGGAGTTTGTATTTTTAAAGAGTGTGGGGGGGGGGGTGCAGCGGGGGCCTGCCCCCCTTCTTAAAACTTTTAGGTAGGTGATTGTGTAGTTTGCTTTTTATTAGATTTTCAAACATTTAAAAGTTTGATCATGTGGTGTCGACCATATGACAGTTGAACTTTTGAAAGTTCGATTATCTAATATAGACCCATTTTTCTGGGGTACAGGATTCAGACAGTGCCTATGCTGACATCTCTGCCTCCTCCCAAGGTTTTGAAACACTTTCTTCTTTCAAACTAGTCTTCCTCTGACCACTATCACAGTCAAAGGAGTTTCGGAGAGCTCTGGATTTCGTGGCATCCACCATCCCTATGCTTCCTTTGGCCAAACTCCACATGAGAAACTTTCATTGGTTTCTGAAGTCAGTTTGGCTTCAACATGTGCATCCTCTAGACTTTTCCTCTTCTTCCTTGTCTCAAGAAGGAACTAGACTGGTGAATTCAGCAGTTGTCTTGAAATCCAGGGCTCTCATTTCATCCCCTTCTTCCCTCTAAAGGTGCAGGGGGTGTGGTTGCCTGTTCAACAGAAGGAATACATCAATGTCAAAGAGATGAGAGCTCATCTGCTGGCGGTTCAGGCTTTTCATCGTCTTTTCTTCCCAGGACCTCTCAAGGTATTTACAGACAATACCACAGTGATGTTTGTAAATAAACAGGGAGGAACAAGATCTTATCTTTGCTGGTTGCCACTCCTGGTGTGGGATCTAGCTGTCCAGTATCAAGTGACTCTTTAGACATTTTACATTCCCTCAGGTCAAAACATTGTGACAGACACTCTCAGCAAGTCCTTAACTCAATCCCGTGAATGGATGCTTCATAGGGCTGTGTTTCTGGACATTGTCCAACAGTGGGTTACTCCTCAAATAGATACATTTTTCCTCCCCTCTGAAGACTTCCTCTTTTTTTGTGCCAGAGTCCCAGGTCCTCTGGTTTGGAGGGTGGATGCCCTACCTTTTTCTTGGAAGTGGATGTTTCTTTATGCGTTACCTCTATTCCCCTCATTCCAAAAGATCGGTTCAAAATTCAACAGGATGCTCCCAAAAATCTTGTTGGTGACTGCATTTTGGCTGAGACTGCATTGGTTTCTTTTTCTGCATTTAAGCAAGGGTAATCATCACAAGTTACCTCATGGGGTGGACCTACTCACACGAGACAAGGGATCTCTCATCCATCCCCACCTATTCACTCTTTAGCTGACACTGTGGGTGATAAGATTTTGATTCGACAGACACCCTTTTTCTGAGGACTTTCTTAGGGTCTTGCCAGAGTCCAGGGAACTCAGTACTAAGAAATCCTACTTATCCAAATGGAAGAGGTTTTCTGTTTGGTGTGTTGTAACCTGGATCCACTTTTTCTCCTATTTGTGTGAAGTATTCAATGCTGGGGTTGGCTTATTCATTTATTAAGGACCACTTATCAGCTCTCTGCTTTTTTCTCCTCCTTTGGCGTCTAGATTTGAAGGTAAACAACTTGTTAAAGGCATCCTTCATATTAGGCCTCCCAGGAAGCCTGTTCATCCTCCCTGGTATCATAATTTTCTTTTGGAAAAATGGACGTGGGCTCCTTTTGAACCTGCTGCTTCAGCTTCCTTGCAACATTGCTCTTGGAAGACTGTACTTTTGTTGTCCCTTACTTCTGCCAGACAGGTATATGAGCTTCAAGCCCTTATGGCTTGTCTTCCTTTTTTGTCCTTTCATAAGGACAGGATGTCCTTGCGTACTAATCCTTCTTTTATGCCCAAGATAGTTAGAGCTGTTCCTTAATCAGTCTATTCATTTGCCCACTTGTTTCTCATCTGCATAATCTGCCACTGAGAATGTGTGCATAGAGAACTCAGATTTTATTTGGATAAGACTAAGACTATTAGGAAATCTGATCAGCTGTTTTTCTTTTCATCCAAGGTCCCTAGAATTAGCTGTATGAAAACAAACAGTTTCTTCTTGGATCTCTAAAGCTGCTTCCTTTTGTTGTTCTTTTGGTAGCAATAGCCTTCCTTTTCCTGTTAAGGCTCATTCTACTTGAGCTGTGGTGGCTTCTGTTGCTTTTTTCAAGGGTTTGTATACGAACTGTATTCTTGAGGCAGCTACCTGGACTTCTGTGCTTACATTTATGAAGCACTACAGGTTTTATGGAATTGCTAGAGCTGGTTTTGCTAGGGCTCTACTGGTCCTTCCTCCTCTCAAGTTTCTTCCTGAGCTTTGGCGCGCTCTGTAATGTAATGAGTACTGCAACTGTGATCTGGAGGGACATAGTACAGTTGTGTAAAATCTTACCAAACCTGTAGTTGTCCTTCTGTTCACTGTTGCAGTATTCACTCCTTCCCTCTTCCCCCTGGTCCATTTCGCTTCTGGATGTCTTAAGTTCTTACTGGGGCTGTTAGTTCTGAGGATGGTACTTCTGGACGTCACCTTTATGCCTTATGCTACACAAGGCGCATACATGTGACGTATGGCATACCTTAAAGCAGCCTAAAGGCTTTAGTATACTGGACGGACTTTAGGCTGCCCTTGACAGGGTATCCCTAATGTAATGAATACTGCAACAGTGAAGAGAGTTACATCTACCGTTAAGGTAAGATTTTACACAACTGTACTTTCTTAAATCTTTTTTAGCTCCTTTTTAGAAGCACCTATTTGAGTGACTGCCTTTAAGGAATTCATTAATTGCTTGTACGTACTGTATATAGTGTATTTCATTTTATTTTAACACTGTAGACCTTGTAAGTAAAAGTGCCCCTTTCAGTCACCCGTGGGCATGGGCACTGGTCTTCTGACAGAACAGCAAAGTCAGGAGTACTGAGGAAAGTCATTAACAGCTTACAGACCTAATATTTGGTGCCACACTGGATTTATGTCTTATAAAATTGCTCTTGAAACAATAGCAACCCCTGCAGGTACGGCAATTGCACGGCTCCAAAAATCCAATTTGCAATAAGAAAAAACAGAGAGCCAGCAAACTGTGGCGTTTCAGTATTTATTAACTTAAATGGCTAAATAGCTTTATAACATAAAAAAGGAAGCATAAACACACAGGTTTCGGCTTTACAAAGTACATAGCCTTCATCAGTATGATAAAAACAGTAATGCAATTGCTTCCTTTTATAATTTGACCTGTGAGTGAATTCTCGGCTAATTGGTCAATCACAAATGCTCATTAAGCCCTTGTGGGAATAAACCTCCCAACTTTATAATCCATTTCTTTTCTTTATTGTTTAATATTTAGTGCCATCCAACTTTGTTAGTCCTGTTATCAGTCACCATAAACCTGAAAAGTGCATTCCTGTGTCCCAGTGAATGTTTATATAGTGCACTGGTAATTTTCTTTGTTCTTATGTCACTATAGTGTTCCGATATTCTCAGTCTAAGGGGTCGAGAGGTCTGTCCAACATAAAATGCAGAACAGGTGCATGTGGCAAGGTAGACCACCCAATCTGTCCTGCAATTAGCAAAAAATGAGATGTTAAACATGTTGCCAGTATTTTTGCTCATGAATTGTTTGGATTTCATAACTTTGGCAGAATGAGTACAGTGACCACAGGGGAACACAGCCCGTAAGTAAATTACCCGTTAAGGTAGTTTGTGTTGAGTCATCCTTTGTCCTGAGAACATGTTTATAGTGGCTGAAGTGTGATCCTAAATTTCTACCACTTCTGAAAAAAAAAATAACATCTCTCCTGAAGGAAGTCTGAGAGTTTGTTATCCGCTAGAAGAATATTCCAGTGCCTGCGGACAGTATGTAGCATCAAGTCAATGTTTCTTCCATACGTGGTAACTAAGCGAATCTTAGATTTATTTGCTGGTTTCTTCACCTTGTATCTCAGAAGCTCATTCCTATCAGGGAATTGGCATGTTTATTTTGTTGATTCCCGAGTTTGTTTGAAAAATACTGAATGTTTTCTTACAAGATCAAGTAATACTTGGAGAAATATTCTTGCCCTCCAGCTCCAGTGTTATGCGATCTCTAGTATGTTTAGAGGTATAGGGGTGGAGGGTGCACGCCTCCTTCAGAAACATTTTTTATAATTGTAAACTGTGGTCTAAGAGTTGAACTTTTTTTTCAGTGCAGATGGATGCATTGATGATATGCCATGTACAGTTGTCTGAGCTAGAATGATGCTAGGCGTTTAATGACATAAGCAGAATGGTGATAAACACAATACATCACCATTCTGCTTACATCTTCAGAAAGTTGTTGTTGTGTCTTTCGGCTTTTCCCGGTTAGGGGTCGTCACAGAGGAACTCCGGTCTGCTACTGATTGGCAGTAGAAGTTTATGTGCCGAGTTGCCGGCCCTAACGCACAACCTTCAACGAAGGTACGCCCATTCACGCATGTCTCCACACAGAAGATGCTCTAGCACCACAAGTGATGAGTGCTAAACACCATCCTGCATATGTCATCAAAAGTGATGAGCACTGAAGTCATTAAGGATGTACATATCTATAAAGTTATTCCTGTTATTTATGTGTATACCTTGTATATTTAATGATCAGAAATTCATTGTTCCAGATTTGTAAATAAAGCTGCATAATGTAATAGATATATTAAGGTACTGCAAACAAAGTTGATTATATAGCTATTCAAAAAATGAGTAGCATTTTCTTCACCTGTGCCATGTACATTATTGTAAACTGTCAGTAGTGAATACATGCTTTTAAATATAGAGATTTGTGAATGCCTTTATAATCAGGGCATACAACAGTCAGAAGATGCTGGCTATTCTGCATCATAACTGGTGCAGACTAAGGGATATGTTGTTTATCTTGACCTTTAGATTTTTTTACTTTCAGTTTTGATATGTGTTTTCCCTACAGGAGATGTTCCATTGCACATCAGAATAAGGGAAACCTCAGATCAAGGAACTCCAATTGTAATTGCAGAGGCAGAAAGTGAAGAGGTAAATCAAGTTTTATTCACTTTCCGTAAAATATGGTATGCCAAGCTGATTGCTTGCTGTAGTTGTATAGAGGGATAAAGCCCTGACTATGACCCAGGTGACCAGAGTTTTATTAAAGGCTTGTGTGCTTGATAACTAGCAGGGTAGAATTGGAGTGCCTGTCCTGGGGGGGGGCTTGACACAGACATCCAGAATCTCCCTAGAAGAGGGGCATCATTTTATTGAACGTCCTGGGGGGAGCACATTCAACTCTTCAAACCACCACCTGGTGATGGCCTTTATTAGCAAGTACACAAGAGTATGCACTCACTGTAGAAGGATTTGTGGGTGTCTTTGATGAGTTTGGTATGCATCCTGGTGCCCAGGAGGTATATTAGGCCATAAAACGCCCTCATTACTAGCAGCCCTCGTGGCTAACTGGATGGTGTTCACCTTTCCAGATGGCAGTCACAATGTACTGCACTGGGGTATTTTTCTAGGACAGAAGAATGTATAGGTAGTCTGACTGGGGGGGGGGGGTCGATGGTCTTTAGGCATAGGGGGGCAAAAAGCATTTAAAAGAAACTAAAGTACTTTAAGGGAAACAAAATTGTTTAGTATGTCTTGCTGTGCTGCAGTGTTGAACTTTGCATTTTTTTTTTGCTTTTCTGACATCTCTTATTAACTGCTTGGAGAGATAATATGCTGACTTCCACCTGCAAAGTAGTAGCACCATTCCAGACCTGACATTGGACAACTCCTTCCAAAGCAGTAACAATTCCTCATTCTTAATACTGGCACACATAAAATGCAGTGGCACCGTCTTAGATTTTCCCTGTTTTTCTCTGAAAGTTTCATCATGATGTCAGACCTCTGCATATTATCATAAATTTGTTACTCTAGTAATCTAAATTAATTTTTTTCATGTATTTGAGTTTATTTGTAATGTGTTGATTAGATTTTGTTGCAATATCCTAGGGCTTAGACACTGTAATAAATTTGGTCTGAAGAATGAAGTAGGTTATTGTTTTCTTTCTCTAAGCCTGATTTCATTTCCTGAATTCGGAAGTTTCATAAGGGGCTTAGGGCATGCTGGGAGAGTTGTTAACTTCGAGCTTGTACAGTCAGGTGGAACAGGAAGTTTGTCTCAGCATCTTGCAGCTGTGAATGATCCTTTATTATCTCTACATTGCAATGAGGGGTACAGCAGCTTTGGACTGGGAAGCAGATGACTGTGGGAGCATTCCCCCCAGATGGCTTAATGTAGGAAGGGAAGCATGTGCTTTGTTCTGCTGTCACATAGATGGAACTTAATAACATATAAGGACTGAGTGCTGAACTAATTGCCCCATTTCTCATAACTGTTGAATAAGCTTCAGAGCCTGTGTAACCATCACCTTAATTTTTCTCATGCTCTAGATTTGGGGTATGTCTTTTCTATCCAGTTTTAAATTTTATCATTTTAACACCACTTCCTTTTCAGGAAAGGCGATGCAGTTGTTTACAAGCATTTTGTGAAGCACTAATTATGAATTTCACCCTTCAGGTTTCTAGTTTATATGTGTAAGTGTTTTTTTTTTTTTTTTTTTTTGTTCATGGAGCATTCCCTTTCCAAGAAGGGGAACGGGTGTAGTTCCACCAAAATCCTGGTGGAGATGGATACTTGGGCATTTTAATTGGAAGTTATTTCTGTTCTGCAGTGCTTGTTTGCTTACTAGGAGATTTCATTTTCCATGTGGAGATATTTTGAAGTACTGCAATAAGAAAAGCATATGGAAGTTGAAATGGGGTTTACAGAGCCAATGGACGGGGATTTATCTGCAGCAGGCAACTGGGGATGGCATGGAATTCAGTTAGAGGACAGTAGTGTACATTTTAGATTGTTGAAATGAGAGCAAGTGAACAGCATACAAATGAAAGCTGTAGTCATGCTAAAGAAAACTGCATCGGTAGATAATGTTGTTGGAAAGAACTTTCTAAGTACAGGTGTTGCCATAGCAAAAGAAAACACTGTAATTACTCAGTGTAGTAGCGTCACATAATTAGCAGAGCAGTGTCGGTATTAGATTGGTTAAATTACCAAGAAATGCTGGCCTAGATTTCTTGAATGTAATGTTGCATTTAAAATGAGTTTCTGAAGGGATTATTGGATGAATGACCATCTTCCCTTTCAGTGTCATCAATTTTCTTTGACTTATCCTTAAGAAAAATTTACACTGTGATTTTCAGAATGTAAAATTCGGCTGTTCAAAAGAAGAAAATGTATTTGTTATTTGGGTTGTAGTTAACCTGCTTTTTCTTTAACAATGTCTTCTTCACCACAGTAGTTTTTTTGAAGAGCCTTTAGAAGTCTCTAGACTAAGCTGATTGCACTAGGGATATACTATGTCCCACTGCCAGACTGTGTATAAAGTAAAACCTGTCCTTTATGGTGCGGAAGTGGCTGGTCACTGCTGAAGCCTGCTGTTTGCAGAAGACAAAACACCTCAGAGAACACAGTGTTACCATTTTTGTGTGTGTAATTTGTTTAAACTGCTTTATAAATACACATTTTTATGACATTTTCTGTATTTTTCTGTATACATGCAGGTTGGGACACACAAATGTATTTATGTTTAATAAGAGAGAGTTTGTCATTATGTACATATTGCAGGCTAATCTACTTTGATTATTTCACAGTTCTTGGGGTCACTTCGAGTCAAAGGCATTCTTTAAAAATGCTTATAAAACTATCTACATGTTATATTTTGTTATACTTGAATATTATTTGGCTTTTACTGTGTCATATATTAACAGACTTTTATGTAATAATACGAAGTACAAATTGTTTTCCATAAGTAACATAGCTCTCAACTATCCAGATTTTTGCCTCATATTTTTGGTCTGTTCCTCATAAAATGTGTGTTTTTTCTAGCAAATCTATGAGGATTGAATTTGCTACATAATGACAGAGACATTAGAGTTTTAGACTTCGTATCCTTCAGAAAATGTATGGCAACACAAAACATTTTATTCTAACAACTTTTTTAAGTTTATAAGAGCAGTGTTTAAAATATGTCCCTATTTTTTGGGCCTTTGCCCCCCCCAACTATTTTTGTTTTTGTCTAGATATCTTGTGCTAAGATGTTGAGAAGTATGATAGGTAATTACTGCCGCGTTAGATTGTGTGCACATCAGCAAAGAGTTTTGTTTTATGGATTTTGCTCTGATTTCATGTTAATTTTATACTGTAGTTGGTGTGTGTGTGTGTGTGTGTGTGTATGTATGTATGTATGTATATATATTTATTTATTTATTTATTTATATGTTTGTGTGTATATGTTTGGAAGGTGTGGATGGCTTGGCCCCTTGGGTGCAAGGGGTTTGTCCTATATAAAAAAAGTTTGTAATTGTTTTGAGTTTCCAGTGAGTTGATTTCAGCAAGTTGGGTTCTGTTTGATTTGGAAATTGACAATTCACAGTATAAACGGTTGAGTCTACCTCTGGTAGACTGCCTTAATTATGTCTGTACCCTTAAGTCTGCAGGCCTGCAATATAGTCTCTTAGGCAGAGACTTAACTAAATATTTGTGACAAAGAAAACGTCTCATGTCTGAAATGAACAAGTACACCCTCACTGACTGACAGGATTAAGGAGCTCTGCACTGGAAGTTTTGCTTGAGAGCTTGATAGCACCCCACTACCAATAATGCTTTACTCAGTCACTTCCTCTGTATGCTTTTTGTCCCAGTGCTTGTTCACTATTAAGCCTCTCCCAGCTGTGGAAGAGGCTTCATCCAGGAATCCATAGGGGTTGCTTGTGTGAGTAGTGAGGCTTCTATTCATTTCAAAGCATATCCCTCGCCCATTTGGTGGGGGACATGGGACCCTCATTACAGCATGGGGGGACACAATGGCTTGTCATGCGTAATTCTATGAACCTGCTGAGGAAGGCTACTGTGTTAACTGGTCAGTTTAACCTGCTCCAAGCTCTCAGTTGTTTTATCCTTCCACCTTGCCTGACCCCATGCCCGTAAGCTGGTTCACTTTAGGGCGACATGTAGTGTCGGGATGAGCCTTCCCACAAAAGGAGCAAGAGTGGTTAAAGTGACATGCTGGACAAGAGCAGTGATCTCTGGTTGAAGGCCTGACATGGCTTAAGTTTTTTCCTTCCTTCAGCATTGGGATAGCAGAAAGCCAAGAGACTAAGGTGCAGGGCAACTAAATTTTTTCTGGACATAAGGACAATTGACCCTAACTCCGTCTTCAATGAAGGTGTGCAGCATCACCAGGAGCAAGTAATGATATGCAGGACTTAGAGGGAGGTTTGGGTCATGATCAGTTAGGAAAGTATTACATTGCTACAATTTTAGACTTGGAGGGCGAAGATTTTTGACCTGAGGGTAGAATACGTTTGTCTTTTATAGCTGCAATGCATACCAACAAAGGTCTCATTGTCAGGGATAGGCACTGATGCAAATTTTCACACTTACCCCTAGGCAGGATCTTTTGGTCTTATTCCATCAGGTTTCCAGGCAGCTGAGAATATCTTTCCAGCTGTTGATAAGATTTTAAATGGAGAGATGGTGATGTTTTTGATTTGGTGGCTCAGTATGATACTCCATATGGTGTTAAAACGCCTGGGACTGGGACATTTGGTGGGTGGGGTTTATGCACTATATGGATGTCATTATAGATAGGGAATCCCACTTGTTTGTGTTCTCAAAGCATTGAGTATCACAGGTTTTAGAGCCTTTGTTTAGGTTTGCTTTGCGTACTCAACAAAGTTTTGCATTTCAGTGTTCTTGCTATTAATTTTGACTGCAAATCTGTAACGTGCATCTCCAAGGCTCCTTTTTAAGGCTTTCATTGTTAGCAATTTGTCCTGGGCTTTTTAATTCTTTTCTTTGCCTTTTAGGCAGAATAACATCTTATTTCTTTTAAGTAAAATGTTTTCCTAGTTATCTTGCTGTTCTATCTGACTTCTGATTGTTCTGTCAAACATGACTTGGAGCGTATTATATTTAAGTAATCCTAGGGTCTTTTCCTCATTTATTCATGCTTTTGCTTTCCTTCTATTTTTCTATTTTTTTTACTACTCTGATAACTTATTTTGCTTTATTTCTTCCGCATGTAATCTGTTCTTTTACTCTTCTATATTTGTCAAATTCCTGTATTTTCTTTCTGTGTTTTCTTTCCCAGTTGTATCTCTTAAAGGCAACTTTCATTTTAGAACTTCTGTAGTGTTAACTATAAAAGTATGAATGAGTAGTAGATGCAGGGCATATAGTTCTAAATGTTAATGAGTTTATTACAGTGATTAGCACATCATATGCTACACAAAAAATCCAGAGTATTCAGTTTACAGTACAGCCTTAATAGAGTTTAAATTACATCTTCCATCTTTGTTGGTTATTTCAGTCTTCTGACATGATATGGTGTTAGAAGCGAAAAAGTGTCTCGACTTGACCAAAGCTTTTGAAACCATTCCTCACTCAGGCACAGTAGAAAAGATAAACTGGGAATAAAGCCCCATGACACCTGCTGGATTGCCAAGTAGCTCGCAGATAATCAACATAGGGGAATTTACCTCTACTATTAGATCAGTCCCCAGTGGAGCCTCCAAGGGTTCTGTGCTGGGGCCTCTCCTGTTTGTCATCTACTTTTTTGAAGTAAAAGCCAATGTGAAAGGGCTTTGGCTGACTAGGGATTCAATGATTTCTCCTAGCTTGCAGTCAACTGCAAACTAAAATGACTTGGCCATTCTGCAGGAAGGTTTGTCTCAAATGGTGCCAAAAGCATGGACTGAAACGAAATGCCAAAAAAAAAAAAGTATTATTGCATCCTTTGGGAAGTCGTCTACCAGGGAGCTACCACATTTGACAGTACACCCCTAAGAGCTGACACAGTTTGAGATTTGGGAAGTTATGCGCACTTTTTTGGCCAACATCTGTCTATTGTATAAAAAAAAAAGCCCATCTATATTGCACCTAGATGTAAGTATTTCATTGTCCCCCTTTACTCGGCCCTCATTAGGCCATTCATTGAGTATACTGTCAACCTTTGGCATGTATCTGTTCAGACACATGCAATAACTTGAACACAGAATTTCCTTACTAAAAGAATACAAGGCCTAAACAACATGCCCTACATGGACTGATTAAAAGCCCTGTCACTATACTCTGTATCCTACAGACTGCTAAGAGGTGATCTGTGTCTAGTATACAAGGCAGCCTCTGACCCATTACTGATGGATTTACTACACATCAGCAAATCAAATGGTATCAGAAATATTTGGTCTAGATATCTAAACCTCTTCTGCATTATCAACAGAATGGTTAGGAGGGACAGATATATCTCCGAAGATACTGCTGCTGTGGAACAGACTCCTGATTCACATAAAACAAAGTTCATCCCTCTCCATATTCAAGTGCAACTGGGATCTATGGATTGGAAAAGGTTTAGCATAGGACTGCCCCCTGTATTACAGATGGACAGAGGCAGCTCCTGAATGCTTGTTCCTTGCAGGGGCCCCTAAAATTATCTATGGATGATACCAGTTATTCTCATTAGGGGTAATAAATTATTATTGACAATGGGAAGAGTAAGGCCAGTCTGTAACTGAATGTAATAGGACATTTCAAGCACAAAAAGGGCAGCTAGTCTAATTCCTACCTATGAACTTGTGTCTTCTGGAACTGAGGAAGTACATATGCAGAAATAATTGGGAAGAGTATCAGGAAAGTTACAAGATCAATATCATTACTGCAGATATTATGACTCTCCCTGAAGTCTACAGGGGACAGTGTAGAAAATTACCTTTTTTTGTGATGAACCAAGTGAAGGCGCATCTTAAGAAGGTCATGGAACAGGAAGGGATAAACAAAGAGGACAGTTTGGGGGCTAATGGAGATCATAAGCCTATATTAAGTAATATGAAAGTGTATGCAGAGAGGGAGGTTGCATGTTCAGTAATAAGTGTGTGGTGGAGGAATGGAGTGCACAATACTGGATCTGCTGATCAGATCTGATGGACTAATAAATATGCAGACTTTATTTTGGATCTTTTGTAGCAAGGACACGTGTGGTTTAGAGACAGAGGTCTAGGGGGCATATTCTAAGCTGGGTATAAACAGAGATTTGACTGTAGATTAACATCCAGAGTGAGCTGGGTAGTGAATTTATAATAGAAAATGAATCCAGACAGGATTTTGATTGTAATGAATGGACAAATAACATGAAACAATTTAAAAGTAATTTTTGAGCATTGAGGAAACAAAGGGTTTACTTTGGGTCAGAAAGCTGAATAACACTGATAGACAAGTCTTTACTTTTCTATCAAAATATCTTTCCTTCTGTCTTGAAAAAAATCATCATCATTCCCTTAAGTCTCGAAACCCTCTCACCTTTTCAGACATTGGAACAATATTTGTACTTCCTACTCTGGTGAAAGTTTTTGAAACAATTGCCTTCAGTCAACTTTCTGAATACATTCCTGCTCAAAGCCTGTTATCCCCAATCTGGGAGGGGAAAGAGGGCAAGGAGTGAGTTGATCCTTCCAGCAGAATTGGTGATTTAGGATTACCTGATCTGAAGGGATATTTTAGAGCTACACAGTTAAGGCTTATATATATATATATATATATATATATATATATATATATATATATATATATATATATATATATATATAAAACTCAAGAAGAAATCTGTAATGCAAAGAGGATAAGGGATGATGATGAAGGGTGGGGGATTAAATAAGGAGAGAATGTTATTTTGGATGCAGATCCTTAAGGAGAATAACAGCCATATATGATGGTCTGCTTCAGGGTCTCAACTTTTTTAGTTCCCTGTTAGGGAGTCTGGGAGTCACCATAAACTTTCAGAAATCAGTTCTGACATCATCTGAGGATCATATTTTCCTTGGTTGCAGGCTTCAGACGATCCCCATGTTGGCATTTTTGCCTCTCCCCAAGGCCCTGTCTCTTACTACCCTTTTCCAACCTCTTCTCCCTCTGGCTTCAGTCACAGCCAGGGAGAGTTCCAGGGTCCTTGGGTTCATGGTTTCCACAATTCCCATGCTCCCTCTGGCCAGTCTCCACATGAAAAAGCATCAGTGGTACCTCAAGTCAGTGTGGCTCCAACATTGTCACCCCCTAAATTTCAGGTACCCTTCCTTCCCTGTCTTAAGCTTGAACTTCATTGGGGGATTCATCAACTTTCTCTCAACCTGGGGCATCCTTTCCAAGCTTCAGTCCTGATTCAAGCTCTTTATACACACCTCAGACAGGGGATGGGGGCCTCCTTCAAGTTCTCTCAAGGTTCAGGGTCTCTGGCCTGTTTATCATACGTTGGGTTGTAACAGTATAAAGAATATGAGAGCTCTGCTTCTTACTCTTCAGGCATTTTATTCCATCTTTCATTCTGTGCCCCACAAAATTTTCACAGGCAATGCCACAATGATGTGGTATAATCAGCAAGTAAGGGAGTACAAGGTCCTTTCTTTGTTGTAGATTAGCTCTTCTGGGTATGGTATGGGATCTAGCTGTCCAGTGTTAAGTAACTCTTCAGGCAGTTTACATTCTCAGAGCACAGTCTAGTAGTAGTCTCTTTGAGCAGGTTCATCACACAAGGTCAGAAATGGATGCTTCACGGAATATGTTCCTGGACATTGTCCATCTGTGGAGTATCCCTCAAGTAGATCTTTTTGCTGCCAGTCTGAACAGACAACTTCCTGTGTTCTGTTAGTTGCAAGTCCTCTGGTGTGGAAAGTGGATGCCTTGTCTTTTCCTTGGAAGAGGATGATTCTGTACTCCTTCCATCCCCTTCCTCTGTTACCACGAGTCGTGTACAAGATCGGGCAGGACTCTCCCATCATCTTGCTAGTTTCTCCATTTTGGCCCAGACAGCATTGTTTTCCTTTTCTTTCTTACTTGGCAAAGGGCAATCACCACACGTTACTTCACTGGGTGGAACTTCTCACGCAAGACAGGGGATCTCTTATCCATCCTCAGTTTTCATCTGACACTCTGGATGATAGGCTGTTGATACCTTTCAGGCATCTCTTTGCCGAGGGCATCCTTTGGGTTCTGCAGGAGTTCAGGAAACCCACCACCAGGAAATTATACATGTCGAAATGGAAAAGATTTGTTGCTTGGTACCTCTCTTGCCATGAGGATCCCCTGTTTGTGGATCCTTTGGTTCTGTCTTATTTATGTTATCTGCTGCATTTGCATATTCTTCACTTAAAGCTGACATGTCAGCAGTCTGTTCTTGACTTCCCCTCTGGCCTCTAGATTTGATGGAAAACAATTACTTAAAGGTGTCCTTCATATCAGGCCTCCCAGGAAGCCTATTCCGCCTTCATGGGACCTATGCTTTGTACTTGAAAAAGTTGACTCGGGCTCCTTTTGAGTCTGGTTCTTCAGTTTCCTTGCAATATGGAAAACTGTTTTTTGAGTCTCACTTTAGCCAAAAGGGTGTCTGAACTTCACACTCTTGTGGCTGTTCCTCTTTTCTTAGCTTTCCACATAGACAGGGTTTCTCTTCATACTAATCCTCCTTTTATGTCCAAGGTGGACAATGGGTTGTCCTTAATCAGGCGATTCATCTTCCTTCCTTTTTTCCTTCTCTGCAGTCTGCCTTGATTTGCATAGACAGCTCAGATATTATTTGGATAAAACTAAAGTTATTCACAAATCTGAACAGCTTTTTGTTTCCTTTCATCCAAGGTCTTTAGGTTTGGCTGATTTTAAGCAAACTATCTTTTCCTGGATTTCTAAGGCTATTACTTTTTGTTCTTTTCGTGGTAAGTGTCTTTCTTCATCAGAAAAGGCTCATTCTATTGGGACTGTTGCCTCCTCTGGTGCTTTTTCCAAGAAGATGGATGCCAGTTCCATCCTTAAGACTGCTACTTGATCTTCTGGTCATACTTTAACTAAGTATTACAAGTTGGATGTTATTTCCAGGGCTGGCTTTGCCAGGGCTATCCTGCATGGGTTTCTGGAGGAATTTTCCATGTCATCTTCCTTACAGGCTTCCTCTTGAGCTTTTCTACTGTCCCTTAGGTTAGTAATACTGCAACAGTGAAGAGGAAGGACATAGTACAGTTGTGTAAAATCTTACCATAACAGTAGATGTTCTCCTCTTCACTGTTGCAGTATACACTTCCTCCCTCCTGCCCCCAGTTCCTTCTTGTCCTCCTTTTTCTCCTTCTGGATGTGCATGTCTTTCTTGTCCCTTTGTCCCTAGGGGTGTTCTCTTTCATCCTGTGGCTTTTTTAGTTTTGACTGTGTGCGTGTCTGTATGTCACCTTTATGGCCCTATGCCTTGTGTTGGGAGCATATATGTGATCTACATAACTACTGAAGGCTTTGGTATAATGACCAGATTTGGTCTGTCCTTGGCAGGAGATCCCTTAGGTTATGAATACTGCAACAGTGAAAAGGAGGACATCTACTGTTATGGTAAGATTTTACACAACTGTACTTTTTGGGAGTGTAATGAGGTGGCAGACTTTAAAGATTGCCTACAGAGTGCTCTGTCGTAAATATTGGGTGAGCAAATGGGTGGAACTAAGGAAATGATTTTTTGAGTTGGTATGCCAGATCTGAATTACTTGGTCAAAGTAAGGCCTTATTAAGTTTAATTTTGGTGGTAGCTAAAAAAAAGCAATTGGTAGAAAATGGAAATCAAAGTCTAAACCCGCTATAGTTGGTGAATATTACACAGATAAAACAACTGGAAGTTGGATCTTTAGAAAGGGGTTAGGAGCAAATGGCATTGAAACAGTGTTAATTGTGGGAACAATACTTACAGAATAATGTTTTGGAGGAGGAGTGAGGTTTAAGGGAAGGCAACAGTTGAGAAATTTATGTCAAGTTGGACTGATTGTATACAAGCATGTATGTGATGTGTAAAAGTTTGTAACATGGTTTGTTTTCATTTGTATAAATGCATGTTTGCTTATGTCTTGGGTAATAATTCAATAAAGGTGCTTAAAAAAAAAGCATGCTATCCCCAACCGATTAAGATTGGGTATACTAAAGTCATCTGACAGTCATCTGGACCCTAGCAGATAATATTTTATTGGAATAGTTAAAAGTCGACTTACAAGGGAAATATTTATCAACCTCGCAAAGGACTTTGATACAGGGGACCCCCTCCTTCACCTTCATTAAGCACTAGCAGAGCATGATATAAGGACCAAAGCCACTGAATGGTTCAAAAACTTTCTCTCCCAATACACTCACTCTGTTAATATGTTCTCCCTAACCCCCCAAAGTACTGTATTAAAAGGGGTTATTGTGGGCACAGTCACACCACCATTACTCTTCTCCACTTACTTAAACAAGCTCCCATCAGACCTTCCACACCTTGCTGTCTGCCTGTCTGTGGATGGCATAGTCATATACTGAACAAATTCTTCTCATCAAGTCATGAAATAATGACTGCAAGAGGCTGCTGTTGTCCTGACAAGATTGGTTAAAGTCGAGGAAGTTGCTTCTAAATCCGAAGAAAGCCAAATTTATGCTAATTGGCACATAAGTGTGGTCCTTTGAACTAACCATTCTGGACCACAACCAGAATCCCCTAGAAACTTCCATTTCCTGTAAATACCTAAGGCTCTGTCTAAATCAAAAATGCATCAAACACTGTTCTAGGCCTGGAAACTTGTCTCACTTTTTTCCAGAGCTAGAAGACTAGCCATGGGTAAAGGTACAGAGTACTCTCTCCTTACTAGTCACAGTCTGGAGGAAAAATGTCACTTCATTGCAAGCAGTTTTTATTTATTTATTTATTTTTTATTTTATTTTACATTTGTTGACCGGGCTAGTCTAACTGGATATATGTCCATTTTCAGTAGAGGCCCGGGGAGAACAAAATCAAAATATCGCAACAGCCAGTAGGATATGCCACTTCATCACCTTAGCCCCTAGAAGAGTACAGCGCAGTTTTATCCTTGCAACAGCCAAATGGCTCCCAATACAGACAAGATCTTATCTCCTTCTATGAGCTCTGCTCTTAAATGCTAAATCAATACTTTGTTTTCCATGCCTCACAAGCAGATTCACAATAAGAAGAGGGATGTGCAGTCTGATCCCAGCCTGTCCTTTCCCCATCCCCGCATCATGATGTTTCAAAGAAAAGCTGTAGGAACTACTGCTTTGGTAGGGCTAAGTGTTTTGAAGGCCATCTCACCCAGCCATAAGACACTTGCCTGCAACTCTTCCATTATGAAAATTGAAACAAAACCTGACCTGCTGAAAAAGATTTGCCATTTCAGAATCCAGGGATACCTTGGATGACCATAAAACAGACCTTTCCATTCTCTAAAATGCATAGATGTGTTATACCCATTTCCCTCCAACCTGGCTTTAAACCCACCTCTCATTCCTTATCCTATCATTCAGATGTTACAAATTAGACTTTGCCCTCACAACTCCTACTCAACTGTGTCATACATATGTAACCCTTATCACAGAATTGTAGAAGTCTGTGGAAATACAGTGCTGTTTGAGCAGATGACCTGCATGCTTTGCCAATAACCACCCTCAGGTTCTACCATCCTTTTCACAGAGGTGAAGGCCTGTATGTCCTGGATTGTATTTTAGGGCACTCATCATAATGTCTAAGCTATGGTTTGAAGGCTGACATGGAGTCATTACTTGACAGCCAAGCGGAGTCTATCCTTGAGCAAGGGAAGGTGCTTGGGTGATGATCCTCATTCTGCATTTAGATTTACGTATTACTGAAGATATTTGAGATGATCTGTTCTAGTGTTGACTGCACTATTTTTGACACATCAAGAAAGAAGTCGTCTCTGGTAATAGAGTCCCTGAGGGTAAGGAAAATAAGGCACAGGTTTCCTTTCAAAAGTCTATATCACAAGAACATGGGACAGTGTTTCCAACTTTTTCTGGTAACTAAGATTTTGTCCTGAATTCCTTTTTTTAGGAACCCCCTGTGTTTTTTGTTTTATCTGATGAGATACATATGAAAAGGTGCATTGTATTCTATAATGGGTCTAAACAGAGCAGCATACAGGGGAACAAAAACTTTTTTGAAGATGGCATTGCATTTCTTACAGTTTAGTTTGAGCCCTTTTTCAATGCACCGACAGTTAATGTGTTTTTATAATATTTCGTATTAGCGATGATTTAAGAACTCCACCCAGCATATAATTATCATTATACTTAGTCAGCCAGAGGCCTTTTCTCAGTGTTTAAGTCAGAGGAATAAATTTCAAAAAGAAAGGAGCCTAGTAATGAACTCTGGAGGATGCCACTGGTCGCCTTTTCCCTAAGTAGGCATTTCCAAACTTGGCAGCATGTGTTCTCTCCGTGTGCCAGTTTGTGATCCATCTTGCCATGTAAGATGTGAAAGCACAGTAGCTTACTGACATTCCCATCATCTGGTATTGTGGGACACTTTTCCCAGATCCAACTAGTCAGCTTAAACAGTGTGCTCATCGTCCATTGGCTCTGTGATCTTTTCAAAGAAGTGTACAGAATTTAGCTGACATGATCTGCACAACAAATCCAAACTTTTGTGGGTCAAACCTGTTAATGTTTTTTAAAGCCCTAATTTAAATGTAGTCCACTAGACGAAGCCAGCCGTCTAAGTAATGTTGTATAGTTCAGTGAGTGAACACGACTCGAGTAAGGCAAACAAAATGTTTGTTTTAAAAACTACACTCCATAACTCAAAAAACAATCAGGTTAAGCGCTTTTTCATCTGCCTATTCAGACTTCTTCAAAACAGTCCAGTCTCATACCATTACTTCATTTAAATACTTTTTGGCGCCAAAAGAGGTACACAGCATACGTAAAACAACAAAGAAATGAGGGTCTTGTAAACAATGTTATGTGATATTAGAAACAGAAGGATGTAGGCTGAATGATGTGAATAGGACATATGTTAAATTTAGAGCGGGTAATTGTAACAGTAAGAATGTTATTTATATGGCAAAGTGCATGCTATGGCCCGCATTTTACATAGGAAAGACCGAAAGGCATTTTAGAAAGCGAATATATGATCACCTATATAAAATTAGGGTCAAAGATATGAACAGCGCACTGTTGTGTCATATCAACAGATGTGGGGAAAGACACGTATTTAAGTTTGCCATCATTGACCAAGTTAACATCCCACCTTGGGGGGGGGGCAACCATAAAGCCCTTTTAGGGAAAAGAGAGTGTGTGTGGCAAATATTGACAGATGCCACTAGAGCGTCAGAAATCAATGAATATGTTACCATCAAACCCTTTTTGCAATTATTGTAAATAGGATGGTTCTTGCTCTATTTATAGGTTCCTTCACTATTTAAAGGTTCTTTAATGTTTCTTATCCAAAGTTTTAATTTTTTTTAATCAACGCTAAATGCACATCATATAAGGTATTTAAATAATAATTATTATGCAACATACATCATTTTTTATTCCATTGCACATTATTTTAATGTATTTTTAACGTATTTTAATATAATTTTATTGAGTACAGTGTAACATGTTTTTTAAAAAAACAATGTCAATCAGGAAGGAGGGTTTCATAAAACTGATACACTATTACTTTAAATGTTGAATCACTGGGTGCTTTGGCACCAAAAGGTATTTAAATGAAGTAATGGTATGAGACTGGATTGTTCTGAAGAAGTCTGCATAGGCAGATGAAAGCGCTTAACCTGATTGTTTTTTGAGTTATGGAGTGTAGTTTTTAAAACAAATAAACATTTTGTTTGCCTTGTTTGAGTCGTGTTCACTCACTGAACTATACAACATTACTTAGACGGTTGGCTTCCGTCTAGTGGACTACATTTACGGTGTTGCTTCTGCTTTTTTGTTTATTACAAAAGTCCTAATTTATGACATCAGTGGTGATGCATTCCATAGATTTACAGTTACCTAGGTCAGTGGTGGGACCACGGTTGTTGATGGGCATCGCCTGCACAGTGCACAATGGCTCTGAGGCATATTCTTTAGTAAGGCTTAGGTTATCCGACTTGAGGATATCAGCAACAGCATGCTAGACTGTGCTTATTACTCAACCTGGTATATTGTTGGGACCTACAGAAGAGCGATTTTGGTCTTGGAGAGTGCTTTAATGATATTTTCCTTTGAGGTAGTGAGGAGGGTAACTTGGGGATGTTTAGAATGAGGATGATAGTTTGAGGAGAGATTTGTAGTAGACTTATTTGCTCCTTCCTAACCTTCACATTTATGTCTTTATTTTTCCATCTCCTCACACCTCTCTCCTTCATATTCCTTACTGGAATTTCATAAGTAATTTGTTTTCACTGACTCTTAACTTTAATGTTTTGTAATCACATGTCACATTGTATGTGTATGATCTAAACTACAGCTGGCTTGGCCAATTACACAATATGCATGCACACACTATGATATACATAGAAAGATATATATATATATATGTGTGTGTGTGTGTATGTGTATACATACATATATATATATATATATATATATATATATATATATGTATACATGCACACACACACGTATATGTAGTGCCAAGCCAGCTGTAGTTTACATCTCCCAATGGAAGGATGTTATTCTGTGAGGTCCAGGGAATTTGAATGTCTAGAGGCATAGAGAAGGTAGCAGTAGAAGTTTGGTAGGAAGTACGGAGAGGCAATGTGCAGTTTTATGACAGGACAAAGTGTGATGAAGATAACCCCATTAGTCCGCATTGATTTGGAAGATGGATGAGTCAG
Source organism: Protopterus annectens (assembly GCF_019279795.1). NCBI lineage: Eukaryota > Metazoa > Chordata > Ceratodontiformes > Protopteridae > Protopterus > Protopterus annectens. Next base: position 143,653,352 of record NC_056737.1, read on the forward strand.
TTGGCCTATAAAAGTAATTTCTAAACAGCATAAGTGTACCATAGTTTGTTTGGTCCCTGGTATGACATTCTTTGAACATTATATTTACAGGAGATGGACAAGGAATGACTCATCGTACCTGTATACAGACTCTGTAGTAGTTAAGGCACCAGAGTTATGTGTTGAATCTAGGCTTCTTGAATATAAAGTTTATTATTATTATTATTCTGTGTCTTTGAGGGATGTTGATGAATTTGAGATAGGTGACTGGAAGACAGAATTTGAAAGGTGATATTGGGCATAAAGAAAGGTGTCATGACGGGTAATGGAAGAGCAAAGATTATGTACACCATCATAGAGCAAAAGTTATTGAAGGAATTGGGATGGTTGCCAATAAAGAATGAGTGTATATGTAGGAGATGATACAGGTGGAAAGTAGAAGACAGATGATGCCTGTATGGAAAGTGTTATTTGTACAGGCTTATTGGCAATTATTTTGAAAGGTTTGTAAAGTAGTTTAGGGAAAGTTTAAAGAAGGATATGAGTAGGGGAGTAGGAATAAAGGGAGAGATTGAGGTGGGCACTGTTTTCAGTGATGTAAAGGTGAGGAAATAAGTATTGGAAGAGACATGCATGTTGCAGTACAGTGGCTGGACAGAAAGAAAGGGGAGGCAGGAAAAAAAAAGGGACTTAGCACAGAGTAGAGGATGTGTTGGTGCATAGGCATGGCAGGGTAATATGAGGTTAGACGTAAAGTGAGCAGTTGACTGAAATAAGAGGGTTTTGCAGGTTTTAGAGGTACAGCTGGTGCAAAGGCAGAGGAAATGGTGCAAAAAGAAAGGTTGTAGAAGAGGACACTGGAATGAGGGAAGTCTGATAAAGGATTTGCAATAGGCAGTGGCAGGGACTTGGAAATTAATAGAGGTCCACTACAATGCCTGGTTAAGGAAGGTATGATTAGTAGTAATATACTATAACAGGGAAGTATTTTAACATTCTACATGAGTGAGACAGAGTGGGCCCAGTCAGACTTTAGTATAAGCTCATATCAAGGTCATGATTTGACAGGATGAACAGCCAGGAATGAGTTGAACTGGCTTGCTTTTTTGCTGCTGCTAAGTCTAGTCTGTGTAGCTTCACACTGTAGTTAGCTGACATTTCAGAGGATCAGGTCCAAAGAAAGCTGTGTGTGTGTGTGTGTGTGTGTGTGTGTGTGTGTGTGTGTGTGTGTGTGTGTGTGTGTGTGTGTGTGTTTGTATATATATATATATATATATATATATATATATATATATATATATCTTTTATATACAAGTTGCTTAAATTCAGACCACACATGCAAATTGTGATTGTTTTCTGTTAGGTCTGGTCTGCAAAGTGAGAACTGTGGTTGGCTGAAGTTAATGGAGGGTGACACAGGAGTGCTAGATCAAATGGCAAGTTTCTTCATGTTTAGTGTTTTGATAATTATGCCAGTGATTGGCAACTCTTCAGATATTAACTTCCAAAATGGATTGTATTTTGTTACCTGATGACGATGCTAAAGATTCAACATGCCACCCAAGGTTTGAGTACATTTTAGGGGGCATCAGCCAGATAAACATCCTGGTGAGCATTGTGATGTGGATATTCCACCACTGCCCACCAATTAATATGTGACACCCCACCACTGGCCCAGTAATCAAGGAACCTCAATCCTTACTGCTGGCAACAGTACACACTGGTAGGATGACAAGTGCACACAGTAAAGTGCAATTTCCCATAAGAGCATAAAGAGAGCACGGTCAGTCTGGGGCTGGGTTTTCCCTCATCTTCCAGATCCTCAATAAGACTCCTCACTGGCACAGCTATAGAGTTGAGATCTCAACTGAGTGATCAAGCCAAGACCTCCAGCACCCTCTCTGTCAAACCAGTGCTTCGTGTTCCTGCCCAAGTAGCTGACACACGCATAGACATGGAAAGGGGTGAATATATCTGCCCAAGAATAGTTGCCAGAGTAAATTACTGTGGTCATTATTTTTTCATTTCCTCAGGATCACACATCAGGTGTGTGTACAGGTGTTTATATTTTTGAGTGGCGGTGTGGAGGTGCCCTGTACATGATAGCATATTGTCATTATACGAGTCGCATCTTTTGGCATTATAGACCTAGAAAAATGACAGGTGGAAGGGTAATAGTAATTAGAGGATGGGAGGGAGGGCAAAAGTAATTGATGGGCTATGAGTCAGTAAGATAATGTGAATGGTTAATAGAAAGACAGAAAAAGTAGGTGGTATGCGTTGGGGTAGTGGTATATTTAGATTGCATATAAGTAGAGTTTTGTGAGAGTAAGCCTGGGGTGATGATGGGAAAGGAAACAGGAAATGAAAGGAATGAGTCAGGTGGGGTTAGGATGAAGTTTAAGAAAGTGATAGTAGTTTAGCAGGAAACATGAGAAGTGAGAGCATTACCTCAAGTTTGCATTATCCCTTGTGGAAAACCCTAAGAAAACAAACACCAGTACAACCATGTATAGTAAACTGATTGGCCAAAACCCCTGTGGAAAGTAGCAGTAGAACTGCCTTAGCTACTCTGTTGTACATAATATTTTAATTTATTGATTTGGTAACATTGAACATTATGCCTAGGTCACAAAAGTACCACTACGGGTAGCAGTTTGAGGAAGAAAACGCAACATGGTTTGTAACAGGATGTTTAACATAACCATACAGTTCCCACTGTCATCTGAAATGATTGTTACATAAAGCTGTCTGAGCTAAATACCTAGACAGCGTGTCATAGTAGCTAGATGGTAAAAGCAGGATGGAGATCTGTACTTTCTCGCTTGTAAAGAGTACTGTAGAGTAATTGCTGGGAGAAACTGCTACAGTCGGACAAAGCAAGGGATGGACTGAGATGTTTTTTGTAAAAAATTGCAGTATTAACCTTTTTTGAATTTTGACTTTTATATCCATAATTTACAGAATAATTATCATTCAGTATGATATTGTCCCCCCCCCCCCACACACACACACATCTTCATCATCATCTGTAGGAAAATAAAGATGTATCATTTGATTCTAAATTTTGTACATTTCAAAATTAATACTCTGAAAACAATGACCACGATTTTTCAGCAGGAAAAAAATGATGTTCATCGTGTTTCACTGTTGCAGTCCTTACAAAATGGTTATCCGGCTCCCGGTAGCTCACAGTCAGCCAGAATACCAAAGTCCTTGCTATATGACGTCAGCTGCCTTCTATTTTAAGCCTGACATCAGGTACAAAAGAAGACAGCCGACACCATTTTCTCAGTCTTTCTTGCCGCAGAGCCCGAAGCAGAAGCATTTGCACTAGTGCCAGTCAGCTGAGTACCTTCTTTTTCTATTCCGACTGCTTAGTTGAAGACATCCTCAGATAAGTACCCCATTGGGGACCCTCTTTTCTTGCTTTAACGAATGTCAGAGAAAGTTAATAACTGTCTTGGCTGTGGAAAACAGATTCCGCACCATGATTTTCACTCTTATTGTATCACTTGTTTGGGCCTTGAGCACGACATCCCTAATTGTGTTTTCTGTGCTTCTTTCAACTCTCGTACCATACGCCATAGAGCTAAGATCTTGTTCAGGCATTTCGGAGTTTGGCTGAAGTTCGTCAGTATGGCGTCTTCTGGTCTCCCGACTTCAGATGCTCCTAAGAAGCGCAAGGATAACGACCGCGACAGACTTAGGGTCAAATTAGCTGACAACATCCATGTTAAGTTGGTTGTCTGTCCAGCGGTAGTCAGTGAGGCACTTTCATTGCTCTTGCAGTCCGCGGATGTTCAGCAGCAGGCATTTGCTGAGACCTTTTCTGAGTCCTCCATACCACAGACTTCCACTTCATCTTCTGACTCTCCGCCAGTAGCCGCCTCTGATGGTTTCGGAGTCGCTAAGCAGGCGCCGGCTTCTGAGGCCCCTTTTCTCCGCCCAGAGACCACATCCAGACTGACTACCTTGGTTCAGACTTCTGCGGTGGCTAGGACTCCTGAGTCCCTCCGGCTTTCTAGCAGGCCTTCCAGCTGAAAATCTACTCCAAAGCAGGCGGCGGCCTCCCCTCAACTGCCTCAGTCTCAGATGATTAAAATGGCTAGTGATATCTCGAACCCTTATCAGGGGCTTTCAGCCACCTTCTTCAAAGAGGGCTAGGGAATTGTCCCCAGAAGTTTTGTCTGCCTCAGACTCTGAGGTTTCCAGCAACTTTGCTGATGAAGAGGGAAACTCTCAACTTTTTTCTGGTTTTGAGGATTCTAATGCAGAAGACTCCATCCCTTTTGCCTCCCCTCCAGAAGATTTTTCTTTTGGAGATGCTCTGAATACTCTTAGGGAGCATTTCAAATGGGAAAGCCAGGACAACCCTCAGTCTAAGAAACGGATTAGGGAATTCTTGGATTTGTCACATGGGGAGGGCATGCCCGAAGGCAGGTAAAGGCTAGGACTGTGGTAGTGAGGTTTGGAACTTTGAATGTTGGCAGTATGACTGGTATAGGGAGAGAGCTAGCTGATATGATGGACAGAAGGAAGGTTGGTATATTGTGTGTGCAAGAGACCAGATGGAAGGGGAGCAAGGCTAGGTGTATCGGAGGTGTGTTCAAATTGTTTTATCATGGTGTGGATGGGAGGAGAAATGGTGTAGGGGTTATCCTGAAGGAATAGTATGCCAAGAGTGTTTTGGAGGTGAAGAGTGTCAGATAGTGATGTTTATGAAGCTGGAAATTAATGGTGTTAATGATGAATGTTGTTAGTGCATATGTTCCACAAGTTGGGTGTGCGATGGATGAGAAAGAAAAATTTTGGAGCGAGTTGGATGAAGTGGTGATGACTCTCCCCCGGGGTGAGAGAGTGGTGACTGGAGCAGATTTCAGGGGGCATGTTGGTGAAGGGATCAGAGGGGATGAGGAAGTGATGGGTAGGTATGGTGTTAAGTAAAGGAATGCTGAAGGTCAGATGGTAGCGGATTTTGCAAAAAGGATGGACATGGCTGTGGTGAATACATATTTTAACAAGAGGGAGGAGCATAGGGTGACATACAAGAGTGGAGGGGGATGCACACAGGTGGATTATATCTTATGTAGAAGGGCCAGTCTGAAGGAGATTGGCAACTGTAAAGTGGTGGCAGGGAAAGTGTAGTTAGGCAGCATAGGATGGTGGTTTGTAGGATGACATTGGTGATCAAGAAGAGGAGGAGGAGTGTGAGGGCAGCACCAAGAACTAAATGGTGGAAATTGAAAAAGGGTAATTGTGAGGTGGAGTTCAGGGAAGAGTTAAGACCAGGCACTGGATGGCAGTGAAGAGTTACCTAATAGCTGGGTAACTACAGAGCTAGTAAGGGAGATGACTAGAAAGGTGGAAAGAGGAAGGAGTACAAAGAGACCTGGTGGTCAAATGAAGAAGTACAGGAGAGTATACAGAGAAAGAGGTTGGTGAAGAAGTGGGATTGTCAGAGAGATGAAGAAAGTAGACAGGAGTATAAGGAGATGAGGTGCATGGCAAAGAGAGAGGTGGGGAAGGCTAAGGATAAGGTGTATGAAGAGTTATATGAAAGGTTGACACTAAGGAGGGAGAAAAGGACCTGTACCGATTGGCTAGACGGAGGGACCAAGCTAATAAAGATGTGCAGCAGGTAAGGGTGGTAAAGGATAATGAGGGAAACATACTCACAAGCAAGGAGTGTGTTGAGCAGATGGAAAGAGTACTTTGAGGGGCTGATGAATGAAGAGAATGCGAGGGAGAGAAGGTTTGATGATGTGTGAATAGTGAATCATGAAGTGCAGTGGATTAGCAAGTAGGAAGGTGAGGATAGCTATGAAGAGGATGAAGAATGGAAAGGCTGTTGGTCCAGATGACATACCTGTGGAAGCATGGAGGTGTTTAGGTAAAATGGCAGTGTAGTTTTTAACTAGATTGTTTAATGAAATCTTGGAAAGTGAGATAATGCCTGAGGAAGGGATAAAAAGTGTTTTGGTACCGATTTTTAAGAATAAGGGTGATGTGCAGAGCTGTAGTAACTACAGAGTGATTAAATTGATCAGTCACAGCATGAAGTTATGGGAAAGAGTAGTGAAAGTTAGGTTAAGAAGGGAGGTGATGATTAGTGATCAGCAGTATGGTTTCATGCTAGGAAAGAGCACTACCAATACGATGTTTGCTCCAAGAGTGTTGATGGAGAAGTACAGAGAAGGTCAGAAGGAGATGCATTGTGTCTTTGTGGACTTAGAGAAAGCATATGACAGGGTGCCTTGAGAGGAGATGTGGTATTGTATGAGGAAGTCGGGAGTGTCATGGAAGTATTTAAGAGTGGTACAGGATATGCACCAGGGTAGTGTGACAGCGGTGAGGTCTGCGGTGGGAGTGATGGATGCGTTTAAGGTGGAGGTGGGATTACATCAAGGATCAGCTCTGAGCCCTTTCTTATTTGCAATGGTGATAGACAGGTTGACAGACGAGATCAGACAGGAGTCCCCATGGACTATGATGTTTGCAGATGATTGTGATCTGTAGTGAGAGTAGAGAACAGGTGGAGATATGCTCTAGAGAGAAGAGGAATGAAGGACAGCAGGGCTAAGACAGAATATATGTGTGTGAATGAGAGGGAGGCTAGAGGAATGGTGAGGATGCAGGAAGTAGAGGTAGCGAAGGTGGATGAGTTTAAATACTTTTGATCAACAGTTTAGAGTAATGGTGAGTGTGGAAGAGAGGTGAAGAAGAGAGTACAGGCAAGATGGAGTGGGTGGATAAGAGTGTCAGGAGTGATTTGTGATAGATGAGTACCAGTAAGAGTGAAAGGGAAGGTCTACAAGAGGGTATGTTTTATGGGTTGGAGACAGTGGCACTGACAAATAGGCAGGAGTCAGAGCTGGACGTGGCAGAGATAAAGATGTTAAGATTTGCACTGGGTGTGACGAGGGTGGACAGGATTAGGAATAAGTATATTAGAGGGTCAGCCAGGGTTGGAAGGTTTGGAGGTAAAGTCAGAGAGGCAAGATTGCGTTGGTTTGGACATGTGCTGAGGAGGGATGCAGAATATATTGGAAAAAAGATGCTAAGGATGAAGCTGCCAGGTAACAGGAAAAGAGGAAGGCCTAAGATAAGATTCATGGATGTGGTGAGAGAAGACATGCAGGTGGTTGGTGTGACAGAGCAAGATGCAGAGGACAGGAAGAAATGGAAACAGATGATCCGCTGTGGCAACCCCTAATGGGAGCTGCCGAAAGAAGAATAGGAGGAGGAAGTTGTTGATGTTTTCATGGAGAATTCATTAACTCCTAATTCTGTTCCTCCTGTTCCCAGAAAGCCTGACCGATATTATAGAGTTCCCGATTCTCATCAGTTTCTTTTCAAGAATCCTACTGCTGATCCAGAGATTATTTCTCATGGTCCTAAAGGTGTTAAAGCCACGGTTGCTAAAAATCCTGTTCCTTTTGACAGGGAATCTAGGGCCTTGGATAGATGGGGTAAAAAGGTTTATACTTCTTCCACCCTGACTATTAGGTGTGTTAATTGTCTTTTTCATATGCTTAAATACCAACAGCATACTATTGCTGGTGTTCCTTCCCTGATGGAGAGTAGGGGCATGCAAGATTTATTGAATTCTACCACTCTTGTCACTAAGCATTCTTTTCATTGTGGTTTCGACACTTTGGAGGGTTCTTGCAGGGCAGCAGCCACAGGTTCTGTTATTAGAAGACATGCTTGGCTCAGGGAACAGCCCCTTTCTGAACCTGTCAAATCTAAATTACTGGATGTGCCTTTGCACAAGGACAATCTCTTTGGTAGCAAAGCAGAAGAGGGGTTGAAAAAGTTGGTGGATACGGCTAAATCTATGCAAACTATTAAGGACTTTCTACAAGTTCAGCCTCCTCGTTTTAGTAGACATTACCCTTCTACAAATTGGACTTTTCCTGACCGTAGTAAACAGGGTCGCACTAGGCCTGGGGGTTACAGGTCTACTAGGGGGACAGACTTCCACCTCTCAAAAGGCTAAGCACTGGCAGGCTTCCTCTTCAAAATTGGCGAGTTTTAAGCAAACTTCCCAAAACAAGCATTCCCCTGCCTACCTCTGCGGGCCCAGGGTTTCCTTTGGGGGGAAGGTTAGCCATTTCTGCAGATATCTGGTCCACCATCACAGACGACAAATGGGTGTTCAAAATAGTATCCCAAGGCTACAAATTCTCCTTTCACACCTTCCCTGTCCACCAAGGATACCCAGAGAGCCCCCCACTTCAAAGGGCAGAAGCAGAAAATCAAGTTTCTTCTTTTCTAAACCTGTGAGCAATAAAGCCAGTTCCTGCACTACAGATAGGCCATGGTTTCTACTCAAGACTTTTCCTGGTTCCCAAAAAAGGGGGCACCTGGTGCCCTATTCTGGATTTGTCCATTCTAAACACCTTACTGGTGATTCCCAAGTTCAGAATGCTCACTCTTCAGCAGTTGCTGCCAATGCTGGCCAAGGATTCCTGGCTGGTGACTTTTGAATCTCAAAGAAGCTTATCTGCACATCCCAGTAAGGGAACGCTGCAGGCAGTTCCTTCACTTCAGGGCGGGGAACAGGCACTTCCAATTCTCTTCACTGCCCTTTGGCTTATCTACTGCTCCCAGAGTTTTTACAAAATGCCTGGCTCCAGTCATTGCTTTTTGCAGGCAAAGAAACATTAAAATTTACTCTTAGACAATTGTCTTATTCAGGCCATCTCAGCAGAGCAACTTCTAAAGGATTTGGAGTTTGTAAAGAACCTTCTCACTTCTTTGGGCTACACTATCAATGAAAATAAGTCAAAATTGGTGCCCACCAGGAGATTGTATTCCTGGGAGCGACTCTGAACAAAGCCGCCCAGATGTTATTCCTCCCTCAAGAGAAACAAATGGATCTTTCGAATTACTTAAAGAATTTGGCAAGCATGACCCAGCTGTCTGCAAGGCAATTCCTGCAAGCCATGGGATTCATGGCTTCATGTATTCTGATGATTCCATATGACAGACTGCATATGAGGAAAATACAATGGTCCCTCAAAAACCTTTGGTGTCAACACACTCAGGATTTAGACTTGATGCTTCCTCTGATTCCGTGCCTGCAGACGGAGTTCTTTGGTGGGCAACGGCCTGTGCGCAGATCAAAGGCCTGCCTTTTTGCCCTCCGCCTGCTAGCCAGACTCTCACCACAGATGCCTTGGACTACGCTTGGGGAGCACATCTAGTGGGCAAATGCATTCAGGGGACTTGGAACTATCAACAGGTTCATTTGCACATAAATCTGAAGGAATTGATGGCAGTCCAGCAGGCCTTGATAGCGTTCAAGCATCTTCTCTCCTGGTGCTCTTCTAGTCAGGACAAACAGCACCACAATCATGTAGTACATCAACAAGCAAGGAGGGACTCACTTTTACCCCATGTGCAGACAAAGCATGATACAATGGTCCATAGCAGCTTCCATGGGCATTCATCTGATAGCTCAGTTTCTTCAAGGAAGGCTTAACACCTTGGCAGACCGGTTGAGCAGGCAGGTCCTGGATCCTCATGAGTGGCAACTAAACAAGACCATCTTCTATCACATCATTCAGCATTGGGGCTCTCCCCAGGTGGATCTCTTATCTCCGACCAACCACCTTTTTCCAGCCTTTTGCACCAGGGATCATCACGACAAAGCTTGGAAAGTGGATGCTCTGTCCTTCCTGTGGACGCAGCTCTCAATCTATGTATTCACTCCTCTGCCTCTTCTTCCCAGAGTGCTGTTAAAGATAAGGGAAGGAAAACCAAGGGCCATCATCATAGCTCCAGACTGGCCCAGGCAGCATTGGTATCCACTACTTCACAGTCTCTCCCAGTCTCAGCCTTGGCATCTTCCCCTGATACCAGATCTCTTGGTTCAGGAGGAGGGAAAAATTCTGCATCCTCATCTTCAAACTCATTTGGCAGCCTGGCTCATAATTTAATCCTTTCCCAACATGTGTTTGAGGTCAGGAGACCTAGCACTAGGAAACCTTACGCAGATGAGTGGAAAAGTCTCCATTTGGATGCAGACTATAGGGGAAGATCCTTCTCTTCCTCTTATTCTTGACTGTCTGGCAGACTTGCTTAGTGATAGACTTTCCTTTTCTTCTATCAAGATTCATGCTTCAGCTGTTTCTGCTCATTGTTCCTTTGAGCAACCCATTTTCTCTCACCCCTTGATGAAACAGTTCCTCAGGGGCGCTAGTAATTAAAACCTCCCAGAAGGGCGCCTACTCCTGCTTGGGATCTTAATTTTGTTCTTGAGAAACTTACTCTGCCTCCTTTTCAACCAGCTGCCTCAGCAGATTTGAAGTTTCTCTCAAGGAAAACTGCCTTTCTCTTGGCTATTACTTAAGCTAGAAGAGTTTCTGAGCTGCAAGCCTTAATGGCAGTAGAGCCTTTTATCATCTTCCATGTGGATCAGGTTTCTCTTCGAACTAATCCCTCCTTTATGCCTAAGGTGGTTTCTAGCCTGTCTCTTAACCAGTCTATCCACCTACCTACCTTCTTTCCCTAATCTTCAGAATAAAGGGGGAAGGTTATTGCATTCTCTGGATATGCATAGACAGCTTAGATTTTACCTGGACAGGACTAAACTTTTTTGAAAATCGGATCAGTTGTTGGTCAGTTTTGCTCCTGGAGCTCAGAGCAAATATATTTCTAAGCAGACCATTTCTAAGTGGATTGCTCATTGTATTCACTTTTGTTACTTACAGCATGGCAAGGTTCCTCCACAGAGTATTAGGACCCATTCTACTAGAGCAGTCTCTACATCAGCAGCTCTTTTAAGAGGTGTACCTACTAGGGACATCCTGGAAGCAGCTACCTGGACTTCTGTCCACACTTTCACTGAACATTACTATTTCCCTTGTTTTCTAAGTCCAGGGCTGGTTTTGCCACTGCAGTGTTGCAGGGCATCCTTACCAACCCTTAAACAATGGGTGTTCCTCCTCCCTTTTGTTTTTTTTTTTTCCTGGGCTTTGGGAATCTACCCATTTTGTAAGGACTGCAACAGTGAAACACGATGAACATAGTACAGTTGTGTACACTTACCATAAATGTAGATGTTCGAGTGTATTCACTGTTGCAGTCCTGGTTTCCCCCCCACCTTCCATCCCCCTTTTTTTTTTCCTAGGGCACAGACTGGATATTTTCTTTTCCTGGTCTAACCTTTTTGGGGGCTCCAGACAGTTAAGGCAAGAAAAACTGAGGAAATGGCTGCCTTCTTTTGTACCAGACAGCAGGCTTAAAACTGAAGGCAGCCGATGTCATATACCAAGGACTTTGGTATTCTGGCCAACTGTGGGCTACCGGGAGCCGGCTAACCCATTTTGTAAGTACAGCAACAGTGAATACACTCGAACATCTACATTTATGGTAAGTGTACACAACTGTACTTTCTGATGTTAGTTCCAGTTCTCTGAAATATGTTTAGTATTGAAAGTTCAGGAAAGAGTAAGAAAATTATAATATTAACCTGGATGTAACAAATGTATACATATACAATACATACATACATATATATATATATATATATATATATATATATATATATATATATATATATATAATATATTTATATATATAGATATGTATAGATATATACACATATATATAGATATATAGATGTAGCTGGTTTACTATCAAAATTTCGAACCGCACTCCATCAACTGTACTATCGTCGAACACGGAAGTTCGAAAACGGGAATGTCGAAGTGAAAAAAACAATCTAGGAATGGGTTTTAACATGGGTCTAGGTAGGAGAGATGTTTGTAGTTCAGAATAATACTGAACACCTACCTCGACCCATGTTAAAACCCATTCCTAGATTGTTTTTTGTCTTTGACATTCCGGTTTTTGAACTTCCGTGTTCGACTTTGGTACAGTCGATAGAGTGCGGTTCGAAATTTTGATAGTAAACCGATGTAGATATATATATATATATATATATATATATATATGGGTCTACTTCATATGGTCGAAACTGATCAGTATTCAAGGCACTTAACAGGGATTGCCCCCCTCCCCAAAGTTGTGCGACCCTGGAGTTGATGTATATTGTTGGGAGGGGTGTGGGGGGCACATCCCCCCCACCTATATTCATTTAAAATGTTTAGTTTTTGTTGTATTTTCATGTTTTAAATGAATATAAGTGGGGGGGTTGTGCCCTTCACACCCCCCCTAAGTATATATATATCAACTCCAGGGTCGCACAACTTTGGGGAGGGGGGCAAATCCCTTTTAAGTGCCTTGAATACTGGTCGTCGACCAAATGAGTTTCGACCACATGAACTATCGAACATATGAGTTTCGACTATATGAAGTAGACCTATATATATATATATATATATATATATATATATATATATATATATACATATATATATATATATATATATATATATATATATACATAGTTATTTATCTCAGACAAACGTGTGTATATATCTATCCTTCCACAACATTTTTTACATGGAGTTGGTATGTGTCACTTAGTGACATTCTAGCACCAATGTTTACACCACTGGGTGGCTAGCCCTGACACAGTAATTCTTCCATACCACGAACATACATGTACACACTTAACTATGGACAATTTAGTATATCCAGTCCACCTACCTCATGTGTTTGGCAAGTGTGGAGAAACTAGAGCACCCAGAGAAAACCCATGCAAACATATGGAGGACATGCAGACTCCATACAGAAGGCACCCCTGTTGAGAATTGAAGTTGAGAATGTCTTGCTGTGATGTGACAACACTACATGCTGTGCAACTTTGATGCCCCTATCTATATATCTGTCTGTCTAAATAGCTAGATGTATATATATTATACGAGGATGTTTAAAAACGTAGACACCTCAAAATGCAGGCACTTGCAATACGTACCATAAAATAAAGACAGATGTCCTTCTCTTCATGCAGTATTCTTAACTTGAGGGATCTCCCACGTCAAGGTGACCCATGTCGGCCATTATACAAAAGTCTCCCTTTCCCCTCTTTCCCTTTGCCTGTTAAATGCTCACAGGGTCTGGGAAGCATCACCCAAGAAACATGCATTCTTTCCATGATCAAAAAAGGATACTTTGTGGTTTGGCACTCCACCCCCACCTTCATGGGATCCCTCAAACCCCCCAGTAGTAGTTGCCCCTCTTCCCAAAGCTCCTTTGGGAGCTTTGGCAACAGGGCTGTATTGAAAAAGTTCCTTAAACCTGAAGAGGGAAAGGCTTCTATTCAAGAATGTTCTTAGTACCCAGAAAGGATGGCCCCTGGAAGACCAATCCTGGATTTATCCCATCTCAACACCTTTTTAAAGGTTCCTACCTTCAGAATGTTGACCCTCCAAACTCTATTCACCCTTATCCTTCCACAAGGATACATGACATCTCTAGACATAAAAGATTCTTGCCTTCACATCCCCATTCACCCCATATTCAGGAAATGGTTACGTTTTTCTGTGGGTTGCAGGCATTTTCAATTTTCTGCCTGCCCCTTTGCCTTTCTACAGCACAGAGGGTATTCATAAAATGCCTAGCTGCAGTGATTGCACATTGCTGACTTTTAGGCATCCAGATTTTTCCATACCTGGACAACCTGCTCTTATAGGCCCCAACTTCCCACATACTATTCCAAAACCTGGAGACCATTTCCCACCTTTTCCCTCCTTGCAAAACTGGGATTCTCCATCGACTACAGGAAATCAGTCCTCACCCCTTCACAGGACCACATTTTCCTGGGTTGTCGAATCCAGACAGACATTGAGAGTGTCACTTCCACCTCAGAAGGTGCAGGACCATCAGTCCTTCTATAACTCCCTTCTCTCCTTGATTCGCATCACGGCCAGAGTGTTCCTCAGGGTCCTGGGATTCATGGCTTCAACCATTCCCATGGTACCAATGGCAGAACTCCAAATGAGGAAATTCCAGTGGTTCCTCAGATTGGCGTGGACCCAGCATTCTCACCCACTAGAATACAAAGTCCCCCTCATTCCTTGCTTAAAGAGCAAACTGCTCTGGTGGATCCAACAGAGCTAGATCTAATCCAAGTCTACCCCTGCATAGTCTCCCCTCAGTCCTAGAACTTTACACACTTGCATCAGACGTGGGCTGGGGAGTGGCCTTGGGCATATTCAGAGTCCAGGGAATTTGGTCTCCCTGCCAAAAAGCAGAACACATCAACATCATGGAAATGCAAGTATTGCTACTTGCTCTACAAGCATTTGAACTTCTCCTTTGCCCATGCCCTCTACAACCCTTCACAGACAACATGACAGTCCTCTGGTATGTGAACAAACAGGGGGGTCCAAGCCCTATCTCCTTTGCAGGTTGGCTGTCTGGGTATGGGAATTTCTGGCCCAGTACCACATGACTATTCAGGCAGTGTACGTTCCCCCCCCAACCGGATTCTCATGGCAGACTCCTTAAGCAGGTCCCTGACTCAATCCCACAAATGGATACTTCACAGGGACGTGCTCCTGAGCATAGCCCACCAATGGAGTATTCCTCAAATAGACTTATTTGCCATCCCATAAACAGGCAACTTCCAAAATGTTGTGCCAGAGTCTCATGTCCTCTGCTTTGGAAGGTAGACACCCTGTCCTCTTGGAAGGGGATGTTTTTATATGTATTTCCTCCCCTTCCTGTAATACCAAAGGTACTGGTCAGGATTTGACAAAACCAACCAAAAGTCTTGCTGGTGAATCCCTTTTGGCCAAGACAACACTGGTTCCCACTTTTTCTACATCTAGCCAAGGGCCATCACCACAAGTTATCCCACAGAGTGGACCTGCTCTCACAGAACAAAGGATCCCTAATACACCCATACCTGTCAACGCTACAGCTGACACTATGGGTAATGGGATTCTAATCCCTTTCAGACACCTATTCTTAGAGCACATGCTTAGGGTTTTGCAGGTCAGAAAACCCAATACCAGAAAATCTTACGTTTTTAAGGCTTTGCCACTGTCTGAAAACTGAACAGTCCAACTAGGCTTCTTCCAGCATCAGAGTGAATGGGAGACTTCATTTACGAGGATCCGAGGCTTTAAAATCCTTTGTCTGTTCTTGTTTGTTCAGCAGGCCTGGTAATTCTCCGTTTTATCTTCTTATCTCGTCTTCCCAGCTGAAACACGAAGATTCTACGATGTTTTATGGCTCCAACGAGCGCTTCTGACCCACGAGGCAACAGGAAACAAGGTAAAGGAAGCAGGGGGACCGTTTTGAGCGTGGTGCAGCTGAGAGGTCCGTTCGCGAATTGGTTCCCCCGTCGCGAGCACGAAGATTTGAAAAAAGAACTGCCTGGACTGCTGCAACTGCTGGGAAGAAAGAAGAGCTGCTGAGGATCGAAAAAGAAGCTTTTGTGGACTTATTTGATGGTAAAATGACTGTAGGACGATCAATGAGGTCAAGTGTGTCAGGTAAAGATTAAAATGTATGGTTTGGCTGTTGCAGTATAAGATCCTATGGCTTAGTGGTTAATCAAGGTAATGCAGTCTGTTTTTTTTATTTCTTTTTTCTTTTTCATGCTTGCCTTCTATTTTACTGTGTTCTGTCTTGTAAATAAATAAGTATCTTTTAAATTTGATCAGTTTAGAGAAAAAGCATAATCTGTAACCAGAAGTAGTAAATGTGCATTATAGGTTATGTTTAACTACAATGATCTATAAAAATTAACATGTAATGTTGTAGGATGGTTTTGGAGAAAAATAGCTGACCAAAATAATTGCATTGTTTTAAACAAAATGTATAACAACTGTGTGCTTATTATGTGAACTGTTAGTTAAAATGTTTTAGAACAAGTAATTACAATGCTAATGTGTTATTGCTGAATATAAAGTTTGATAAAAGTGAATTATTTGACATGTCAGGTACAATTAGTTTATATGAATATTGGGGAAAATGTACAGAGCTGTAGTTACTTGAGTGCGGTGTTTAGTAGGGAATGTCCGGGTTAGGCTTTGTAGACGAGTTGGTGTAGGTTTTTTGCATGATATTTTATTGTTAGTTAATAGAATTAGTAGATTAGCTACTTGGGGAATTTTAAGCAATGTGAAAAACCTATGTTCATCCTGGTCCGGAGGAATAGTGGATAGGCACTGGGTAGGGATGGGATGGCAGTTTTGCTTCCAAAAAATTTACGAAATACCAACACTTGTCAATTTAAGGTGGAAAATAAAAACTAGATATCATTATTCATCAATGCATAGCTTAGAATGTGGATAATAGATTCCTGGAACGTTAAAGGACTCCAGAACATGAAAAAAAGAAAGCTGTTTCTGCATCTGTTTTTTAAATCAATAGCAGGTTTTATTCTATTACAAGAAACGCATTTGACTAATGACCAGTGGGAAACAATGAAGGACAAGAAATGGATTAGGAAGATTGTGACGGCGGAAGGGACTACGAATAGTGCTGGGGTGGCAATTATAATCAAGAATCATTTTCAAGGAGAAATTTTGGAGGACAAAATAGACAAAGAAGGCAGATGGTGTTTGGTGGTTCTCAAATCTGACAGTCTTGATAAACCGATAGTACTTATATGTGTATATGCCCCTAATGTGAACCAACATTATTTTATAGCTTCAATTTACTCCATTTTACAGTCATATAATAACTGTTACATAGTGATGGGGGGGATTGGAACGCATACCAAGATTCTAAACTTGATAAGTTGGGAGCTTCTACAGCTTTTAATAAGCAGGCAATGGTAGCGTTGAAAGAACTGAGAACTGATTTCAAACTGTATGACCCTTTTAAACACACACACATACAAGCAAAGGCAGAAAACCTTACTTTTTATTCTAGCTGCCATAAAATGTGGTCGAGAATTGATTTTTTTTTAATTCCAGAAGTATTCATTTCACTTGACCCTAGGGTTTCTAATCAAGCTAGACAGCTCTCTGACCATTCTAAGATAACCTTAACTTTAAATACCAATATTTTGAAAACTAAAAGTCACTGTGGATATAATTGGTCCTTAAACCCATACCTATTGACAAAAGAAGATATAGTACAGGAAGTTAAGGAGATACTTAAACAATTATTATATAATATTCCCCGTAACGAACATCCATTAGATATAGAATGGGCCACAACTAAAACTTTGTTAAGAGGATTATTTATTCAGAAAACCACATATTATAAAAAACTGCAAAATAAAGAACAACTGGATTTGGAAACCAAAATACAATTATTGGACCAGGAGTTGATGAGGAACTACACTGAACAGACAGAAAATGAGTTGTTAAGATGTCAGAAAGAGCTGTTTCTTATGCATAATAGAAAATTGACACTATATGAAGAAAGAAGTTTAGTTAAATATGCAAAACACATTCAAACTCCCTCGAAAGCATTAGCCCATATTATTAATCAGACGAAATCGACGCGATTAATTACTGAAATAAATCATAACAATACGTTATATACTGATAAGTCAGATATCATGAAGATTTTTGAATCAATTTTTAATCAGACATATGGTGAGCAACTAATACACGTTCATGATAAAGAGAGAAAAGAGTTCTTACAGAAAATTAATTTTCCCAATATTGACAAAGATTCTCATGGAGAATTAACTGCACTGATTACAGTCGAGGAAGTTTTGGAGGCAATTAAGAAATTGAAGCCCCATAAAGCCCCAGGACCAGATGGTATGACCTCCGAATTCTATAAATCTTTTAGTGGGATTCTGAGCACTGTACTTTCACAGACTTTTAATTATATCATTTTGAATGGCAGCAATGATCTTCACTTTAATGCTTCAAGAACAATCCTGATATTGAAAGAGAATAGTGATCCCAAAAATCCAGACAATTACAGGCCCATATCACTGTTGAATATTGATATGAAAATCATGACATCTATTCTAGCTAGTAGATTAAAAAAAATAATAAATTTGATAATATCAGAGGAACAGGCGGGGTTTATAGATGGGAGACAGACTACGGACAATACATTAACTCTTCATACATTAATATCTTATGCGAAGTATAAAAATATGAACATATATGCATTAATAATTGATGCTCAAAAAGCATTCGATAGAGTTAATTTGGCATATTTATTTGATATATTATCATATTTCAATATACCTCAGGTCTTTATTTCAACGTTAAGGAAATGCTCCAAAAGGATTCAAATTAAAAATGGAACTCGACAGGGATGCCCATTATCTCCCATACTGTTTAATCTGTATTTGGAGCCTTTATTTCTTCATATGAAGCAAAATGTTTTTTATAACTTTGCTGTACTTCTTGGGATAAAGGTTAGGATGGCCGCTTTTGCAGACGATCTAAATATATACAGTACCACACCGGTGTCGAATACGGAAAAAATACTAACAGCAATACACAACTTTGAGAGAATTTCTAATTACAAACTAAATTTAAAAAAAAACAAAATATTCCCTGTAAAGACACCTACACCTTTTTCAATGCTACCATTGATAGGACAAGTAAGGACAGAAGAAAGAATAAAATATTTGGGGATTGATTTCTCAACTGATAATAGAGAATTCTTTATTAATAATATTAAGGCAACTGGAGACCGAATAACATTGGATTTGAAAAGATGGAGTAAATTGAAGCTACCGATGATGGCAAGAGCAGCAATAATAAAAATGAACGTTCTCCCCAGAATGCTTTATATTTTTAGAGCAGCACAACTCAAAATCACGAAAACATTCTTTAAGCAGTTTCAGATAGGATTGGGGAAATTTCTGTGGGAACCCAGAAAAACGAGAATATCTTATGAGAAACTGATGGCTCCTAAAACTAGGGGGGGTTGGATTTACCGGATTTTGAGATGTATTATACAGTGATTCAGGCCAATAGGATTTTAAGGGTGTCTTACTTGGACAGTGAAAATAGAAAATGGACACCCAAATGGGTGCTGCTAAATTCTAAACATATAAAAGGAACGGGAATTAATGTTAAAGGTGTACCATTTTTAAATAAACGAACACTGAGCAAATATGATTTAATGGAGCACATCAAGATATGGGCAATGGCAACTCAAACTCTGTTTGCCTCTTTGAACCTATTAAAATATATGATGATGTTTCAACCGTTTCATGGGAATCCTAACATGACTATTGGTAATCAACTGATAGACTTAAAGAAATTTCCATTTATTAAGGATTTAACTGTAAGTGACTTATACCCCTTCTTAGGAGTAGCGGTACAGGATATCTTAAAAGAGATGAATCTTCCTATTTCTTATTTAATTATAATGAGGCAGATAAAAGATCTTGCCATAAATTATTTTAATAGTTCCGAAATCAAAAAAGAGGAACTAGTTATTTCGCGTCATCTGTGGGAAGCATTGCAACAAGACAGAAAATACATATCCTCAGCGTATAAAATGGTAAAAGAGAGAAAATATAATAATCATATTCTGTTATCGAAATACTGGAAAGAGAAATTGGTATCCATAGGCGATAATAAGATAGTAGAGGCTTTTAACTTAACATTGAAATCCGTATCACTTCAAAAACTGGTCTTTACTCAACTGATGATATTTAACAATGCATATTATACCCATCTCACTCTTCATAAATTTGATTCAAAAAATTCACCTAAATGTCCACAGTATTTAGATCAGACAGCAGACCTGCTACACATGTTCTGGAGTTGCAAGTGCATTTATAAATTGTGGAACTCATTAAAGTTGCAGCTACAAAAAATGGGTTACCAAAACTCAACACTCACCTGGGAATTTTTGATTCTACATATTCCACCGGAGAATTTGGACAAATCAAAAAAGATTGTAATTATGAATATCAGTTTACTAATGAAATTATATATAGCCATAAATTGGTTGAACCCAGCACAGACATCGTGGCAAAAATTCAGGCTGTTAGCGATCAAGCATATTTTAGCGCACAAATTATTAATTAGTAATAATAAGAAAAGTATAAATAGTATAAAAATTTGGGAACAAATCTTTAACATTATATTGGCTTAGAGGTTCCTATCCACTTTCTTTTAGGACATTCTGCATGTGTTCAAACACATTCTTAGACTAGATAGAAGATGTAGAAATAATACAGATTGTTGGCTTGAGTTGGTTTATAATTGTCTATAGTAGATGTTTTTATGTTTATTTTTACATTTTCCTGTACTTGATTAATACGATATCTATTCTTAATGTATAATGTGGAAATTCGAAATGGAACTGAACACTGGAAGCAATTTTGTACATAATGTAAATAGTGTGTGAATTGTATTATGGTTTTGAAAAACAATAAAAATGATTATTGAAAAAAAAAGAAAATCTTACATTTTCATGTGGAAAAGAATTTCACTCTGGTGTCTCCTTAAGAACCAAAATCCACTGACAGTGGGAATCCCAGTAGTTCTGTCTTACTTGTGTGAATTGCTCCCTGCTGGTGTGGCTTAATCCTCTGTCAAAGCACATGTCAGCTATTTCTGCTCGTCTACCTCTTTCTCCTTTTCTAGCCTCCAGATTTGAGGTGAAATAATTCCTTAATGGTGTTTTTCACATTAGGCCTCCCAGGAAACGGATTCCTCCTCCTTGGGACATTTATTTTGTTCTAGAAAAGCTGACGCTGGCCCCTTTTGAGCCTGCATCTTTAGCCCTACTAAAACATTGCTGTTGGAAAACTGTTTTACTAGTGGCCTTGACCTCAGCCAGAAGGGTGTCAGAGCTTCAAGCTCTTATGGCGGTTCCCCCTTCTTGGTATTTCATAAGGATAGGGTGGTATTGAGAACAACTCCTTCCTTTATGCCAAAAGTGGTTAATGACTTATCCCTTATCCAATCCATTCAGTTACCTACCTTCTTCCCTTCTCCACAAAACCACAGTGAGAAAGTACTACATTCCTTAGATGTACACAGACAACGTGGGTTATACCTCAACAAGACTAAAGCTATCAGAAGGTCTGATCAGCTACTTATGAACTTTCATCCCAGGGCTCTGGGTTTACCTATTTCCAAGCAGACTATTTCTTCTTGGATTTCAAAGACTATTTGCCTTCGTTACACCCTCCATGGAAAGAGACTCTCTTCACCTGTGAAGGCCCACTCTACCAGGGCTGTGGCTTCCTCTAAGACATTCTTCAAGGGCTTGGATAACATTGCTATCCTTGAAGCAGCCACCTGCTCTTGTAGCCATACCTTTATCAAACACTACAAAAAGGATGACATTTCCAGATCCAGAGCTGGGTTTGCTAATACCATTTACATGGCTTCATTGAGAGCTCCTCTGCTCCTTTCTCTTCACTTCCTTCTTGAGCTTTGGCATGCTCCCTCAGGTTAAGAATTCTGGAGCAAGTGAATAGAAGGATATAGGATAGTTGTGTGAAATCTTACCATAAACATGTCATCCTTTTCACTGCTGTAGTTTTCTGTCTCTCCCTCCTTCCCCTGGTATATTGTTTTTCTTGCATATACTGACCATCTGATGTTGTTGATCTTCATTCATTCCTTACTGATGGGGTGTCTGTTCCGTCCTTGGAACCAAGTCAGCCATGTAACAAGTTCGTGCCAGCCAAAAACTCCCAAGCTAAGCTTTACCCATAGTGCCTCTCTCCCTTTTACCTCAGATTTCATTTGCCACATAGCCATAAAGACGTGTCAAGCCAGCTCTCAGCTAAGTGCCTTAGAAAATATATGTTTCTAAAACCTTTTTTCTTCAGGTTTCTCCTTTCTACCATTATTACTGCCTTTCTTATTTTATCGCTAGACCTTTACCCATATTTTAGTGTTTTTCACATTTTCCATTACCAACTTGGTAATTTTTTAGTACCATCATCGGTACAGGCCTTCTCCTCTATCTTCCCCTAACTTTCGAGGTAATCTTGATGCCATTGTTGGTATCCTTTCCTTTCCTGTCTGTATTGGAATTTCAAAAAAAAAAACCTTTGTCTCTCCTTCAAAATAGTGTTTTTCTTAGTGTTTGTTAGTGTTTGTTGCAGTATTTCTACTGTGTTGGTTGATATTTAGTCTTTGGATTGAACCAGTTTTCCGCCAATTCTGAGAAAAAAGGAATGACTGGTTTTAAGCAGTGCGACCAGTGTGGTCGCAAAATGCCGAATTCCGACACCCGTGTTTCTTTTGTTTATTGTATGGGTGCCACACACCTTTTGGTGCAGCCTCCTTGTGATATTTGTAAAGGGTTCAGTTCTTGTACCCTGAATGAGAGAGAGAGAACAAACTTATATAACAGGCCTTCTAAAAACACCCTTCTCAGAGGCTGGTTATGGGTCTGAGGGCTCTTCACCTCTGTGAAGAGAGACAACACAAGAAAAGACCTCATTTGGTTCCTTCCTCACCCTCTGGTGATAAGAAGCATGAAACCCCAACAGAAAATCCCAAAGTTGACTCTTACCATTTCGGCTGCAATGCATCAACCACCCTCCACTGCACCGTCTTCCCTACCTAAGCTTTTGGGTTCTACTTCGGTGCAGTTTTTAAAAGTAATAAGCCCAGCACCAGCCATGGCATCGGCAATATCTGTGGCACTTATTGTCTCTCCAGTGTCTGTTCCACCCTATACCCTATTCGACACCAGCTGTAGTTATTCAGGCACTGGACACTTTCCCCACACATGTTGCTGGTCTTGAGACCATGGTAAAGATAGGCCAGTCTTCTCAGACTAGATACTCACCCACAGTGGACCCCTTCTCTGGGCAGCAGTACAGCCCCTTTTTGGAACTGCCTGACTCCTGGTCGGGGATATCGACCCAATCAACCAGGAGCCTCTCGGAATTGGACATGGTGCATCTTGTGGATTAGCTGCTGATGGCCAGTGATTGCAACACCTTCCAAAGCTCCCCTCCCATCTGGAGTTGGGAATCTATCTCCATGAACTCCAGCATATTTTCCTCCTTTGACCTCCTTGCAGGCATCAAAGTTCTCGGCACCGATGCCTCTTTCGGTTCCCATTTCTTTGGTTCCACTGGTGGATCTCACCATGGTTCTGGAGCTGACCCTTTGGTCTTCGGTTCGCTCAGAGCCGGGCCATCCTCAGGATCATAAATGGACTGTGGGTGCCACGACACTTGCTATGGCACCCATATTTTCTGCAGTGCCTTCTACAATTCTGGGAGTTCTGACATTACCTAGTCCTGTTGGGGTTCCTTCCTTGGGACCAGGCCCGTTGGAGCGGGGTGTGACCTTGGGTCTGAGGTTGTCCTTCTCTGTTCTGGACTACCATCCCTCTTTAGATGGGCCAGCTTTCCAAGCAATGGAGAGGGCCCTTGCCTCTGCAGGCAAACTGTCGGCATTGGAATATCTGTTGTGTCCTCCCTTTGAGCCGCAGCTGACACAGACCACCACATCGGGACATCGAGTACAAGAGTGCAAGATACCCTACCGCAGGGTGCCCCCTCTTAGGAGTCCTGTTCAGAAGCCCCCGCTGAAGCGGTACCACACAAGAGGATGTGCAAGAGGAAGCACATGGACTCCCTTGAGGACTCCTTCCACCGAAGATATGGACTACGATGAAGGGGAGGGGTCCCCATGATCACCCCCCAAGGATGTCTCCTTTGGACACATACTGAAAATTCTGTAATAGCGGGGTGACTGGAAGCCCCTCAACCCTTCCTCCAAGGAGTCCATATTCTTGCAGGCTTTTTGTGCTCGACCCTCTATTTCCTGGGTGACCCTGCCTGCAGACAAGCTAGTCCAACTCGTGCAGCACGCATGGAAGAGTCCTGATACCCTAAAAACAATCCCATAAAGGCCAGACAAAATTTTATCCCCTCCTGAAAAAAACCCACACAGGTCCATGGGCCTCATCGCCCTTTGTCATTCGGTCTTTGAACTATCTGGCACACTTTACTAGGCTGCAGAGAGATCTAGTCTTGGAGCTGTCCAGAACCTTAGCAGGAGCAGTCTCTAACGTGATGTGTGACAAAGTTGTCTCACAGCTTGCGACCCTGGAATCTGTATCTAACTCCTCCATGTGGTTAATTTCTCACCTTATGGGGGGGGGGGCGGCTAGAGCGGCGGCTTCAGACGTTGTCATGAAATGTCACACCTAAATGTGCTTTTGTGACTTTGCGGACACTTTTAAGTCTTTCTTTCTGAACCCTCCAGTGGAAGCTTCTTGCCTTTTTGCCAGAAAGTGAAAGACATGTTAGTCAAGTATGAAAAGGACGGCAAGACCATGTCTGCCATGAGCATATGTTTTTCCACTCCCCAATGTCCCTATTCTGGGAATCAGAGGAGTGGTAAGATGTGGCATAAGAAATGCCAGGGTCCTTTTTGTGACACACATTGCAAATTTACTCCCTGGGGGTAGAGGGGGTAACTCTTCTGGAAGATGCCCCTGCAGAAGCAGAGGGGGCCTGCCGATCCAGGGATTCTTTCTCTTGACAGCCCTACCAGCATTCCTGAAAAGCGAAGCAGAAGAGGAAGAAGTTGGGGGATGTTTCTCTCTGCACCAACCTGCCTGGCAAACAATCACCACAGATTCTTCCAGAAGATTATAGCCAGAGGTTACCACATACCATTCAACATTTACCCAAATGCATCAAGACAAATTCCCCATGTTCCACCCAATCAAAGGGAAGCAGCAGCTCAAGAGATAATAAAGCTGTCTCAAAAAAGTCATCCAAGCAGTCCCACCAGACTAAATAGGATCCGAATTGTACTCAAGATTCTTTTTAGTGCCAAAAAGACAGGGGACTGGAGACCAATTTTAAATTTCAGCATTCTGAACAAAGTTGTCTGCCAGGAAAAGTTCCAGATGGTCACGGTTCAGTCTAGCCTCCCTTTTCTGGAGAAAGATGATTGGATGTGTTCAGTAGATCTTCAGGATGCATTTTACCACATAAAAATGGACAAGTGCTCCAGAAGATTCCTTCGCTTCCAGCTGGGAGACAATCACTACCAATTCCGTGCACTGCCCTTTGTGCCCTTTGGAGACTCTGCAGCCCCCAGAGTGTTCACCAAATGCATGGCAGTGGTAACAGCTCACTTGAGACTTCAAGGATTTCGGGTGTTTCCCTAGTTAGACGATTGGCTCCTTACCACTCCCCAGCAAGCGTCTATTGATGACACCCCTAAACTACACTCTTGCACTGGCAGATTTCTTAGGAATCTCTATAAACTGGAAGAAATTCAGCCTAACTCCTTCCCAGGCCTTGGAATTTATAGGAGGAACTTTCAATACCCAGTCTTGCCTGGTCTCTCTCCCAGATCACAGACTGGAAAGTGTAAGGTCCCAACTCCGGGAAATACTCTGTCAAAATCAAGTCCCAGCTCGGGTGGTCCTTCAACTTCTGAGTTCAATGGCAGCATCAATTACAGTAGTTCCTCTAGCAAGACTACACATGAGGTTTCTCCAGTGGCTCCTACTGATGCAGTGTTATCCCTTACATCATCCTATGTCTTTTCAGATCCGCATAACAAAACAATACAAACAAGATTTAATTTGGTGGATGAAGCTGCAGGAAGACTTATGGAGTTGCCCTTTCTCCCCTTCTCAACCCAAGGCCATAGAGACCACGGCTGCTTCCCTGATAGGGTGGGGGCTTTTCCAGGGAGTGGTGCCCTGAGGCACATGGTCAGTCATAGGGGCCAATCTGCATATCAATGTTCTAGAACTGAGGGCACTGCATCTGGCGTTGCAAGCATTTTAGTCTGTCCTCCCATCAGAAACAATTGCTATAAAGTCTGACAATATATCAGTAGTCTGGTACATCAACAAACAAGGGGAAACCAAGTCCTGCCCGTTGTGTCGAGAGGCCATGAGAATTTGGCAGTGGACAATAGCTTCCAACGCTTTCTGATTGCAACACATACTCCCCGGATCTCCAACATGATTGCAGATAAGCTGAGCAGATGTATCCTACTGCCTCACAAGTGGTCCCTCAATCCAGTCGTGGTGGTGAAGATTTTCAGCAGCTGAGGCCAGCCCTGCTGTGATCTGTTCACCTCCCCAGAAAATCAGAAATGCAGCAGCTACTTTGCCCTAACCCCCCCCCCCTCAACAGTGGGAATCACCGAGGGATGCTCTGATACATGATTGGCCCATGGGACTCCTGTGTGCTTTCCTTCCCTTTCCCCAATTCCTAAAAAAGGCTCTTTGGCTGAGAAGTAGAGTAATCCTCATTGCTGTTTACTGGCCACAACAAATTTGGTTTCCCTTTCTGTGGCCTCACCCAGTATACCAACCTTGGATTCTGGATCGAACTCCAGAATTGATCTCGCACCACAAGGGTTGACTCACCCAAACCTTTCCAGTCTAAAGCTGACAGCTTGGTTTCTCCACTTCGCTCATCGCCAGGCAGAATAATCTTACCACCCCAGTACGTGATATCCTTCTGGCTTCACATAAACCATCCATCAGGAAAATCTATCTCAGCAAATGGAAGAGATTCCTTATTTAGTCCCGACAAAGAGAAATAGATCCTTGCTCAGCTCCTGTTAATGTGGTTTTGGGTTATCTGTCAGGTCTTCTTCATTTAGTAGCTATCTCAAACTTCCAAGATTCGTCATTAATCTCCAATCGTCTCTGCAAAACCTTTTTGAAAGGGGTCTCGCATATCAGACCACCCTTCAAAGAACTGATTGAGCCTTTGAGTTTAGCACTAGTACTGCAGTCCTGACACAATCCCCTTTTGAACCTGCAACCACTTGTGATTTAAAGTTCTGATCCTGGAAATCATTATTTTTAGAAACTATCACATCGGCGAGATGCATCTCTGAGCTTCAGGCTTTGTGCATAAAACTCCCTTGCATGGTCTTTCATAAAGAAAGAGTGTTGCTCCGTTGTAACCCTTACTTTCTGCCTAAAATAATTTCAGAATTGACAATTAACCAGGCAATTGACCTACCAGTCTTTTTTCCTAACTACTCAAAGGAGAATACAGTCTTCACTTGCTGGATGTACATAGGCAATTACATTTTTATCTGGACAGAACTAAGTCAGTACACCAGACCAGTTGTTCATTTCCTGTTTTCACCCAAAACTAGGAAACTCTGTTTCTAATGTGAGCTTGTCTAAGTGGCTGCGACTGTATATCC